>NC_056745.1:837702130-838002130 GCF_019279795.1 Protopterus annectens
CCAGCAATGTTTTTAGAACACAAAATTGCATGCTAGATGGGATTTGATAAAACCAGATGTATAGAGACACCCATAAAGCACACCAAGATATAACTATATGAGTGAAAGGCAAGTAAAACATTATACTATATACTAAAAATGGATGATCAGAGACTGTATGATTAGAACATGGCAACTGAACCAAATTATATTGTTAATGCAAATCATTATACCTAAAAAAAAAATTTGAGAAATGTTCAACAAATTCAGTACAGAACTACTGAGTATAAAATAGTTACATGATGTGCAAGAATAACACAGACATGATGACTTCCACTCCTTATTCAGCAGTGACAAGCCATACAATCCCAAATCCAAGGCCTATGTATGTGCATATAATAATGCAGTATCTTACAGAGTGTATATTTAATATGTCTTAGACACTTATGCTTTTAAGGAAGCTGTTCAGGAAAGATGTAAAGCCAAAAATGGAGCAATGAAGAGGAAAAAAAGAGTACTGAAATGTTTAAGAAAATAGTTGCAAATGTACCAGTATTAAAGTGCTATGACGTGAATAAGTCTCTTGTGTTGCAAATAAATACTTGCCACAATAGTAGAAGTGCTGTCCTCTTATAAGATAACAGACTGGTTGCCTATGAGTCCAGAGCATTTACAGATGCACAAAAAAGTTATGCTGAGATATACAAAGAAATGTTAACAACAGCATGTGGATTTGAAAAAGTCTATGAATATGTCTGTGATAAAGAAGCTCCGGTAGAAACAGACAACAAATCATTGTAAAGCATACTCAGAAAGTCCTTGTAAAAGGCACTTCTAAGATACAGATAGAGAAGGAACTACACACAGGAGGTATGTTAAGTAAACCGTGTTTACCAGAGAAACATGAAAAGCTGATAGAAGGAGAACTAGAGATTCTGAATTTTACACTAGAGGTGCCATGTACTATCAATAATTTAGAAATGTAGTTACTGAGAGATGTTATGATGAAAGGTTGGCCTGAGCAAAAATCATAACTAAGTGAAAAAAAAATCAAGGTTATTTTCTTTTAGGAAGAAATAAGTTTCATTCAGGCTGTATTGTTGAAAGCTGATAAAATAATGGATCCCACTCAACTGAGAAGGTAGGTACTTAGAAAATACATGAATAATATCTGTGAATAGTAAAGTGCAAAGAAAGATACCAGATAGAATATAGTGGCCAGGGGAGTCAAGTCAAATAGAACTAGCAGTGCAGAATTGTGCCAACTGCAGTTCATGTAATAAAACGTATCCTAAAGAAGATATTTAACTGATATACTCATTGCTTATCCTTGTAGCAAAAAATACATTTATCCACAGTCAAATGACTATAGACTTGTTCCTTTTCTAAGAATCTATGTATGTTATGATTGTGGGTTATTATTCCATGGTCCCTGAAAGAAAGTATGATTAACGCATGCAACTGTATATTTTGACATGCAAGATACATGCTGTTGTCATATTTGATAATAGTCTGCAATACAAAACCAGGGATTCAGAAGATTTGTGTGAGAGTAAGAATTGAAACATGTAGAAGCCATTTGAATGTGATGTATAATGGTAATGTGAGCTAATTATCTAAACAATAAAGAAGTTCATGAGAAAGAGGTGCAACAAGACTGTTAGGATTGTCATTTCACAGCTTTGGAATATAAGAATACTCCAGGGCATGGATATGATCTCTCACTAGCTCACATTTTAATGGACAGAATGTGAAATACAAATTACTTACTTCAGCTACATTACTGATGTCCAAAAATGAATAGAAAGAAAAAGGAAATGCTGAAAAACTCATCAAAGACATTAACCTTGCAATGTCAAAAACTGCAGAAGACAGAGGAAGAATACAAAAACCATAAGAAATTCTACAGCTCAGAGATAAAGCATTTGGAAGAAAACTGAACAAAGATCCAGTCTTGCTCATTGGTTAGATAGAAAGTTATACAGAATAAATCACATTCACCTACACAAATAAGCAATTAAAACATCCAGGAAGAAAAACAACTAGAAATGTCACAACCTGTCCTGTTGCAAGAAAATAGAGACCAAGAGAACAATTTAACAAGAACAAGTTAGTTAAGAACTGTAGAAAGAGACTCTTTAAATTGTGTTTCAAATAAAGCCTTAGTACAGCAACAGCTGCTCCAAAAGGAAGATCAGCTGTCCAGGGTCAATAGTACTTTTAAATATTCCAGACATGGTAGGCCCTTGAAGAAACCAAACAGATATAACAACTCTTCAGGAAGTAAGCATGATACAAATAATTGAAATGCTGCATTTATTCACAATGTCTGTGAATGCATGTACCAAGCCAAGACCTCCTGCACCCTCTGTGTCCAACCAGTGCTTCGTGTCCCTGCCCAAGTAGCTCACACACACAACACACACACACACACACACACACACACACACACACACACACACACACACACACACACACACACACACACACACACCTGAGAAAAGCTAGCACAGGTTTACTAGCTATGCCCCCTTCTGCCCAGACTATAAGGTAATTACCACTGCCACCAGTCACTCCTTATCAGCTACTTTAGGGCCCTTAACAAATGGTGTCCAATTTTATTGTGTAATATTAATACTAATAGAAATGGTAGTTTGACCAAGAGCAAGGCTATTAGGAGTGGCCCATACAGTGTCACCAAATAAATATGCAAGTACCCTCCAAACTTAAATATCACTACACAGATCAGCCACAATGAAAGGTTTAATATATTTAATAATAAAATAACAAGACAATACTAAATATATATTCACAGTGACGTCTGTGTTAAAACAACATTGCAGGACAGGCTCAAACAAATATGGAAAATTATCTAAACTAAGCTTCACTGTATTCCTGACTGAATCTAAGTAAATTATACTGTTCTCTAGAAACTTACTATAGAACAATGCAGATGTGGTGAATGGTTCTTCTCCTTGTCAGGTCCAAATCAGAATGCAGAATGCTCTGTTTCACTGAGAGATTTATCAGAATAATATCTAAAATATTACTGCTGGGATAGCTTGCAAAGTGACATAATTTCTTGTCATCTGACTACTAGTTCTCATGCAAAATCCCCACTGCTGGAAGCTGGCAGGATTTAGCATCTACCTGTAAAAATACTCATACAAGGGCTTTTGCTCAGATCTTTGGCAGGTGTTGCAAGTCATAAAAAATGACATTCCTTCATGCTTCCAAGGTAGCAATTAACTCACCCAAAAAGAGAATACAGAAAGTTACCTAGTACAGACTTTGTGTCTCTAGCTGCATTAAACCCTGTCAGATAGCCTCTTTATAACCTAGCATATAAAGTAATTTAATTTCAGATATTTTTCTAAAGTTTGCTGGACTGAGGTTAACCCTTCAGTTTCCTCTTTTAAAACATATACATTTAAGCAGTTACAATAGTGCATGTACATTTTTGTTCTCTTCCTGTAGGGCACACTGTGGATACATTTTAAGCACAAGCACTTTACAAATACCTTTTCAGTGCAAACATCTGTTCAGAGCAGTTTGATATACACATGACATACAGTTCTAAGACATTTGTAACACAAGCATCTTACATGAATTAATTTGATATTCACAAATGGCATATAATTGTTTACAAACTTCCAGCTAGCTATATATATATAAATATATATATATATATATTTATATATATATATATATATATATATATATATATATATATATATAAAATGAGTTATAATGTGCAGTTATAAATATATAAAATCTTATAATAACAATGTAAGAAATGTTAAGACTGTTGTATATGCTATGAACTATTCAGTTATTGTTAGATTTTGTCTTTATCTATTTAAGATATAGGTCATAGCTCTTGCTCTTTAGATAGAGTCATATGTACATATATAGAGAAATACAAATACATTTAATCAATTAAAACTACAACCACTGAAACTGAAACCACTGCAGAAATTCAATTGATTGCACATTCAGTTGAATATATATTAAGATTTTATAACAGGCAAAACCCCTTGTATACCTCTGCACCTCTTGCTGTTTACATGTACAGCAACTGTGAGATCACAGAGGGTTGGCATAATGGTTAAAGCCTTAACCACACAGATATAATGTTTGATTATGACTTCTGGTTGTTTGCTAAGCTTGTAATATTATGTACACTGATAGAAGATGAATACAGAGTTGGGGGTTGGTATAATGGTTAAGGTGTTTACCTCACAGACACAAAGTATAGGTTTGATTCTCACCTTTGAAAGAACTAGCCCAGAACTTGCCTATGAACTTAAGATATATACTATGAACAAGTGAGGCAAAAGGGAGACATCACTAATCTCCCATCTCCAGTGATCTCACACCAACACCAGCACTGCATGTCTAACAAAGTTGGAATTAAATAAAAAAATGGCAATTCACTTTGACATAAAAGGGTTTGAGTGACATAACTGCAGCCACACAAATTAACAGAAACACACACACACACACACACACACACACACACACACACACACACACACACACACACACACACACACACACACACACACACACACACATATGTATCTATGTGGAATCAATAAATCACTACAGTTGGTCATTTTTTTTATCAAAAACTGCTTTGATGTTATATTACATCAGAGAACTGTTTCTGAAAACCTGGATATTTCAATATTTCAAATAGTGAGGAAGAGAAAATGTCTCCATATTCCCACTATCATGTAATCTCAGAATTAGCATATTAAGAGATATGAATGTATGGGGTACAGGGTGACTTATCCACAAACAAAAGCATTATTTTTTTTCTTTGTTCAACGTGCTTTGTGCATAGTGTAGTAGGAGGTGAAGATGGTTCTATTTATCCCCCATATTGACCAGTTTTGGAGTTCTTCTATTTTGAGATTTGAGGGTAGAGAGAGAGGCAGTGTCCATTCTCTTAGCATCAAGTTTTGTAAATTCTAAATGTAATTTTTATACATTTAAAAGCCTTGATGATCTTACATTGTTTCCTGTACCATCCAAATGCAACTTCAATGCTTCTGAATCGGAGCTACTGCCAACATGGTTGGTCAGTCCTCTGATAACACATTTGTGTAACAAAAAAATTATATTTTCTTTATACTCACTTTTGATTTTCCAGAAATAAATAACACATGCCTGAAGCTAAAATTATCTCCTTTTTTGAATATTACAGTAAGGAAAGCAGCACAAATTATTTCCTACACCTCCCACTTATAATACTCTCATTACATATCTACCTCTCTCTCTACTCCCACCACCACACACACTTAGTTACCATCAGCAAATATATAGCCTTCTTCTTTTATCCTGAGGGAAAGTGCAATATTTTTATTATTCCTTTCAATAGAATTTTCAACAAATAACTACAACTTCACTACCTACTCGCGCGCGCACACATGCACACACACACACACACACACACACACACACACACACACACACACACACACACACACACACACACACACATACACATGCGCGCGTGCACACACAGATGCACGTGCACACACACACATGCACACACACACACACCCAGATGTGCACACACACACACACACGCACATGCACGTGCACACACACACACACATGCACGTGCACACACACACACACACACACACACACACACACACACACACACACACACACACACACACACACACATACAGTTATCTGCAAATATATAACTTTCCTTTTCCTGTTTTCCATAGTAAAAGTACACTGTTTTTAACATTCTTTTCTATGGAATTTTCAACAAATAACTATAAATCCACAATGTCTTAGCTTTCCTTTTTTAATAAGTGAGTATTTTTTAAATTATTTTATTTATTTTGAGACTGGTGAGAGCTAAAAGGGAAAGAAAATGACAATATGCTCCAGTTTGGGATTAGCAGTTCATTTATTCATTGTCCAGTACCCATTTCATCCTGTGGGCTTTGAAGGAATCTTGGCCTGTCCTAGTACTCAACAGGTATAAGGCATAGAAGCTATTCTTGGATGGTATGCCAGTATATTATCAAGTGCATGGGCACACATGTGCATGGACCCCCCCCACACACACACACACACATACTCTCACATACCACATGCACATCTACATGCAGTTTAGAGGACTGGCAGTTTATCTGCAGCATGTCTTTAAGATGTGAGAGGAAGCTAAAGCACCCAGAAAAATCCACATGGACACAAAGAGGGCACTCCAACTCAGTAGCAAATCAAGGAACCTAGTACTGTCAGGCAGTGATGGTAACTGCTATGTCAATGTGCTATGAATATAACATTTATTTCTTAACACTAAGGTATACATATGATCATTGCAGTGTAAGATGCCATTCTGCATGTGACAAAGAGGGATGCTGCCAGCACAGCTAACTGGAATTATGTAAATAATTTTGTCATTTGTGAATATCAACATGATTTATATAAGATGCTTGTGTTACAAATGTATCAGAACTGTATGTCATGTGTACATCAAACTGCTGGTACAGAAGTGTATGTTGAAAAGGTTTTTGCAAAGTGCTGCTTGAACTGTAACCACAGTGTGCTCTACTGGAAGAGAACAGAAATGTACATGCACTATTGTAACTGTTTAAATGTATATTTTAACAGTGGAAACTGGAATAGAGGAGGTTAACTTCAGAAAAATAGCTGAAATTAAATTACTTTATGGCTATGCAATAAAATATGTTATCTTTCAGATTTTATTGCAGCTACAGACACAGAATCTGTGCTGGGAAGATTTCTGTATTGTCTTCAGAGTGAACTAATTACTACCTATGAAAATATGAAGGAATGCAATTGTTTTATGACTTCCAGCATCTGCCAAACATCTGAGGTCTATGTATTTCCAAAGGTAGATGCTAAATACTGCCAGCTTCCAGCAGTGGGGGTTTCACGTGAGATAGAATCAGATGACAAGAAATGATGTCATTCTGTAAGCTATCCCAGCAGTAATATTTGAGATATTAATCTGAGAACTCTCTGAGAGAAACAGGGCATTCTGTATTCTGTCTTGAACCTGACAACAACTGGAACCATTCACCACACATCTGCCTTGCTCTGATGAAGTAAGTTACTAGGGAATAGTGTAATTCACTTAGATATAGTCAGGAATATAGTGAAGCTTAGTTTAGATATTTTCTTTATTTATTTGAGATGACCCAGCAATATTGTTTTAAATATTTCCTGTGATTTTGAACTCTGATGTCATTGTGAAAGTATACTGAGTATTTTCTTGTTTTTGTATTATTTATTATTAAATATATTTAAACCTTTTATTGTGGCTGATCTGTCTAGGGATATTTAATTTTTGAGAGTACTTGCATATTTATTTGGTAACACTGTGTGAGCCACTCCTAGTAGCTTTGCACTTGGTCAGACAACCATTTGTATTAATATTAATATTACACAGTAAGATTGGACACCCTTTGTTAAGGGCCATAAAGTAGGTGATAAGGAGTTGGCTGGTGGCAGTGATAGTCTGGGCAAAAGGGGGCATAGCTAGTAAACCTGTGCCAGCCTTTCTCAGGTGTGTGTGTGTGTGTGTGTGTGTGTGTGTGTGTGTGTGTGTGTGTGTGTGTGTGTGTGTGTGTGTGTGTGTGTGTGTGTGTGTGTGTGTGTGTGTGTGTGTGTGTGTGTGTGTGTGTGTGTGTATAGATCAAACCTTAAAGAATGCGTGTGTCAGCTACATGGGCAGGAACACAAAACATTGGTTGGACAGAGAAGGTACTGGAGGTCTTGGCTTGGCCAGTCAGCTGAGATCTCATCTCTATAGTTGTGTCAGTGGGGAGTCTTACTGGGGAGAAAGAGGGAGAAATCAGCCCCAGACTGACTGTGGTCTCTGTGTGCTCTCAAGGGAAATTACACTTGATGCAGAGAGCTGCATCAGGAAATACTGTGTATGTACTTGTCATCCTCCCAGTGTACGTCCCCCACTGGTGCCAGTGGTGAGGATTGAGGCTCCTTGATTACTGGTGCAGTGGTGGGGTGTCACACTGCATATCAAAGTTTTTTTTAACTAGTCTGGCTCCCTGACATAAAGGGATCAAGCAAACAAGATTTGATTAGCACAGCAGGGAGGTGGAAGAATGAAGGGGCATGTCTTGATCACCTCTTCCGGGGTAAGGGTAAGGGTAACCTTAGCATGGACTTGAATGCATACATGGAGGTGCAGTCTCCCTGGTAGAGAATGGAGATCCCACCTCTTTCTGCTGGGGGAGGGTCAGGGCTACTTGGAGAAAATGCCACTGGTAAAATTGAGAGGGTATCTGCCACCATCAACCCATTGTACATTCAGTCTGCAGTACCTCACGAAGATCATGCATCACTTGGGCTTAAGACAAAACTCAAAAATCTTGAACCGCTCCTAGTCACTGTCTGAATGATGACTTCTTTCTGTCCACTTTTATATGGTGAAGGGATTGGTCTTATAGGCAAAGAGAGGATGCAGTAGGGGAAGAAAGTGCAAAAAAGTTTTCCTATTTAAACCAATATTCTGTCTAATATGTGGCCCAGTACTGCATAGTTATAGTAAAGTGTTATCAGTTCTGACATTTAAAATGGCATCCATAGCCACTGTAACTTTCTTAATTTAAAGTATAATTAAGCCTGGAAATAAATTTACTGAAGGTGTTATTGGACACACTGACTCCATCCTCACTAGGCTAAATGAGGACAGGGATAGTTAGCTCTCTCTCAGGAGCTATGATTGCTGACATCAAGAGCCCTCAGAACTCTCACTGACATAAGTATGATATGATCATAGTTCATGCAGAAGTGAATGAGCCAGCATGAAAACCTATGAAGGGCATACAGAGGGACTTGCTGGAACTTGCTACACATACTTTAGTCAAGGGTAAGACTCTGGTTTAAGCAGTATCCTCCCCTCACTGAAAATGATGCTTAGACTCAAGCAAAAAATAGTTGGCTTCAGCAAATGGCTTAGTACTTGGTGTCATTCAAAGGAGGTCCAGTATGTGTCTTCCTGGAACAAAATGATCAACAATCCAAATTGCTTCACAAAAGAAGTCTACATCTCTTATTCAATGACTACTGTATACTGGAAAAAAGTCTTTGACTCCCCTAGTTTGCCTGTTTTAGACAGAATTCATCTAAAAAGCATCTCAACCAAACAATCAGATCATAACCTGGACAACATCAAAGTGGTCCCTCTCAATGCCAGCTGTCTTAATAAACAGCCTGATCCTGAGGCAATTCTGTACTTTGAATGCATCCATGGTTCTATAGTCACCAAGACATGGTTCTGCCTTGGTTCTGTGCCTATCATGCCTTCGAGCCCTCTGGTAACAGTGGAGGAGTCTCAGTGTTCATCAGGGATTTTATCACTTTAAAAGTGATATCCAAAGCCCTATGAGGTCACTGAACTCCAGCTCACACTGGGTATGTCCAATCTTTAACAAATACCTTGTTATTGAACCCCATCCATGACTCCACATGAACATGAAAAGTTCCTTTAATCCCCAGTGACTTCAACTACCCCTCCATAGATTGGAGTACTTACACTTTTGACATTGGATATGTTCAATGTTTCTTAGATTGTGTAAATGAGAACTCCTTGTATTAAATTGCCCATAATTTTACCACGGTAATAATATTACGGACTAACTTCTCACAAACTCAGCTCTGACATTGGATATGTTCAATGTTTCTTAGATTGTGTAAATGAGAACTCCTTGTATTAAATTGTCCATAATTTTACCAGGGTAATAATATTATGGACTAAGTTCTCACAAACTCAGCTCTGACATGCTCCTTACCCCTGGCTGGTCCCTCATTAGTTAGGTCAGATTACCACAGGCCACCAGCTAGTTACTTTTACCCACAGAACATGTATCCTCTGGTAATCAACTCCACTATGTTTAGAGACTTCAGAAAGGCAAAACATTTACAATTGCTTGATGAAATCTCTAAATTCTCCCATGTGACCCCCATACTGGCCTTGATATATGCTGCCATCCATGTCAATGGTCTATACGCAGATTTCATATATAAACTGACAGGGAAATCTCTACTACAGCTGAATGTGGTGGTAAATTCAATAACAAACCTCTTTGGTGTTCAGAAGTGCTTAGATTACCCGGAAAGGCCAGAATCCCGCAATACAAACAGAATGCAAAAAAAAAAAAAATCTTGCCAAGAAACTGAAGGCAGACATTTAGACCAGCAAAGTATCATATGATATTAGGCTTTCTGCTGGCAAAGGGTAATTGTAAGCCCTTCTTAGCTACCTTAGAAATTTATGGAAGAATTCACTTTACAGCTCTGAACTTACCTATAATGGTGCCTCCCTCTCAGATACAAAAGACATTACTAACTTACTAGCAAACAAAGTTGCTGCAAATTTCTCCTCTGAAACTATCATTCCTAGTCCAAACATCCCTAAGTCATTTAACCCCACTATCTCAAAGGATCATTTCCTTAAAGCTCTTTTCAAGATTAAAAATACTACTTCCATGGGTCACAATATATTGGGCTGTCTAATAAACAATGTCCAACTTGCCCTCTCTAATCCTCTCCTTAAGTTGTTCAGACTAAGCCTTGCTATAGGATTTGTCCTAAAATCATGGCATAGTGCAGAGATGATGCCTCTCCATAAGGATGGTCCCACTACTGACCTAAATAACTGTAGCCCATTAGCCTCACAAGACTTGTAAAACCATGGGGTGCATCATCACTGACCTCATAAATCATGACATTAAAAATGTGATCAGGCAGGACTTGCAACAACTGAGATCTGTTAAGAGCAGATTATGCCTGCTTAATCTTATGAGCTTCTTTGAAAAGGTCATGCATGTGAAAGAGAATGGTTGCACTGTTCATGCTGCTTACTTGGATCTAGCAAAGGTGTTCAACACTATACTACATAATGGGATTGTAAATAATAGACTTAAACATTAAATGTTAAGTTGTCTATCTCGCCTTCATTCTTGCTGGGTGGGTTCAGAGCCGATCCTCGGCTCCGACTCGGCCATCTTCAAAAGCTCGAGAGCTGCTTACTGGCTCGAGGCCCCCCTATATCCCATGATGCCTGGCACTAGATACCCAGATCTCATTTGCCGCTTCTGCTATGAGGTTGTGTTTACTGGCTCAGGTAGTATTTTTTCACTTTATTGATATATATATTTAGAACTTTTTGTATATTATTAGTTAGAATATTTAGTGTTCATACATATTTGTTGGTACTTGTTAGTGTTTAATTCCCCCCTTGAAAACTCATTTTCTTCTTAGAGAGTTTTCCCCTTCCCCCCCGTTTTCCTTTTTTAGGTAAGCCATTTTAGTTAGAGGCTTATCCTTGTTTCCTTTTTTAAGGTAGAAATTTTTTTTTTTTCATTAGAAATTGTGGTAGTTGGTAGGCCCGTTTAGCCTTTCTTATATTATAGAGTGTGTATGTGCTGTTAGGGTGTGGTAACTTGTCTGGACTGTGTGTATTTTTTCCTAGTTACCTACTTCCCTTTGTACTCTTTCTTTGTATTTTGATTTTTCCTTTACAGGAATGTCTAAAGACACGAAAGTGTCTGGATTCAAGAAGTGTGACTCATGCTGTCAGAAAATGTCACTGACAGATGGTCACACTTCTTGTGTCTATTGCTTGGGCACCCTACACCTGCAGGACTCTTGTTCGGTGTGTCACACCTTTAGTCCAAGAGTCCTGCAGGAGTGTAGGAATAAGCTTATCCTTAGGGGTTTGCTTAGACCTGAAGGATCACCGGCCAAGGCTCAGTCAGTGAAACCTTCCAAGCCATCGAAGCTGCCGGCTCCCAGTTTGGAGCCATCGTTGGGTGTGGCGTCTGCTTCAACTTTGGTTCTGGCTGGAACCAAAGTACCTATCTCCAAGCCTACTTTGGCTCTGACTGGAGCCAAAGTACCTATCTCCCAGTCGGCCCTGACTCTTCTGTCGGAACTGTCAGGGAGTTGAAAATGCTCCAGATCACCATCCTTAGAGTCGATACACTTGGCTCCAGGGTTTCCCTTGTTGCAATTGTAACGAAGTCATCGATCCCACTCTTCTCGGTCATCTAGACTATCTGACCATGATTTGGAGAGAGTGGTGAGCAGGCTTTTAAAATCGCAGTCCCTGGCTAAAATGCTATCCAGCCTCCCTCATCAGGGTTTGGCTCTACCTGTCTCTACAGTAGTTCCTCCTTCGATTCATCCCTTGAGCTCGGAGCCGGAGCATGTTGAGGCTAGGATCGTGGGACTGTTGGCACCAATACCTCCCCTTTCGGTTCCATCGTCGGCTCCGATCTCTTCCATGGTGCCGTCCTTGGAGGGATCTGGGCACCGGGACTCCATTGTTGGCTCTGAGGGGGCGAGTGGCATCAGACCCTTGTCCGACCCTGTTCTCCCTCTCGGAGCTTCAGCGCAGGTGAGTTTGGCTCCTACATCGGCTTCGGAGCCATCTCTCTTGGTGCCGGGAAGGATTCCGGTCTCTTCAGAGCCACAGCCTTCTCCGATATCGGGAAGAGGCACCTTCGAGGTCATGAGGAGTGTGCTGGCATCTGAGTCAGCCTCACGATCAGCCTCATCGGCTCCTCCCCCCATGGTGCCTGCTCCTGCCTCTGCCCCTCCTCCATACCCCAAGCATGGGGAACAAGCACTCCAGGACACCCCATTGGGTGTATCTTCCTCTTCTGAGGCCTCCCCCATTCATTCAGAGGAGCCCCCTCAAAAGAGGAAATGCAAGAGGAAGCATGTTGACTCCCCTGAGTCTGTCACTTCAGATACCGACTTGGAGGAGTCGGAAGGGTCCCTGAGATCTCCCTCTGAGGACATCTCCTTCTCAGACATCCTTGAGATTCTTAAACAGAGGGGGAACTGGACTACCCTTAACCCTTCTGAGGATGAGTCAGTATTCCTGGACGCATTTGGTTCCCAACCCTCCACCTCCTGGGTGTCTCCGCCTTTCCATCCACTGATGTCTGTGGTGGCTCAAAAGGCGTGGTCAGCTCCAGACACAATGGAACCAACTCCACGCAGGCCCACAAAATTTATTACTGCCCCACAAGACAAGCAATTTCTGACCAAGGGTGTTCCCGTTGATGCCATGGTGGTAGCAGCGGCCACAAAAAAGGAGTTGGCTGAAACTTCTTCGTCTGTCCATCCCCCTAATAAGGAATCTAGGATGATGGACAGATATGGGAAGCGGATGTTTTCCTCAGCGACCTTCTCCATGAGGTCGCAGAACTATTTGTGCCACTTTACCTGCCTTCAAAGGGATCTCCTTAAAGAGCTAGAAGATACCCTTCAAGATCCATCAGCTGCAGGGGCCCAGGCTAAGGTTGCCTCCCAGCTGGTGACTCTTAATTCGGTAGTAAACTCATCCATGCGGCTCATCTCTTATGCAGCCGATGGCGCAAGTAGGGCCGCAGGCACAGACGTGGCTTTGAAGAGGCATGCTTGGATGCGGTTATGCAACTTTGTGGAACCCTTCAGGGCTTCTTTCACCAACACCCCCTTTTGATTGTTCTACTCTGTTTGGACCACAGGTGAAGGATACCCTTACCAGGTGTGAACAGGAAGGCAAGGCTCTCTCTGCTGTGGGAGTCCATTTTTCCACTCCTTCAAGGCCGTATCCCAAGGGTCAGAAGAGTGGGAAAATGTGGTTCCGGAAACCCCAGGGAGCCGTGCCTGACACACGTGGAGAGTTCCCCTCCAGGGGCAGAGGAGGCAACAACAATAGATGCCGCCCTAGGTGCAGAGGGGGTCCGCAAAATCAGGGCCAAAGAGAATCTTTCTCTGACAAGCCCTTCCAGCATCTCTGAAGTGCTGCCCGGCTGTGCACCTTTGGAGGCAGTCGGGGGAAGATTATCGCTGTACCCAAAAGCCTGGCAAAGTATAACACAAAACAAATGGGTACTGTCTATCATATCCGAAGGCTACAAAATCCCCTTCCTTTGCATGCCACACATTCCCAACAAATCCCTTCCAGATGTTCCAACCAATCTAAGGGATCAAGCAGTTCAAGAAATTTCAAAACTGCTAAGAAAAAGAGCTATCCAGTCAGTCCCAGCAGACCAGCAAGGATTCGGAATTTCCTCAAGGTTCTTTTTGGTACCAAAAAAGACAGGGGACTGGAGACCCATTCTGGATCTCAGCAGACTAACCAGGTCTGTTCAAAGAATGAAGTTCCAGATGGTCAAGCTACAGTCCATTTTACCCTTTCTGGGTCAGGACAATTGGATGTGCTCCATAGATCTTCAGGACGTGTACTACCATATCAAAATGGACAGACGCTCCAGAAGATTCCTCTGCTTCCGGCTGGGAGCCAGTCATTATCAGTTCAGAGCTCTGCCCTTTGGTCTCACCACAGCCCCCAGGGTGTTCACCAAATGTTTGGCAGTAGTTACCGCTCACCTGAGACGGCAAGGATTCCGGGTGTTTCCATATTTAGATGACTGGCTCCTTACTTCAACCACCAGGCATCACCTGCTGCGAGCCAGAGACTACACCATCCAAACTTGCTCCAAACTAGGCATCACAATAAATTTTGAAAAGTCTGCATTGTCACCTTGTCAATCTATCACCTTTATAGGCGCAAACTTAAATACAAAGGACATGTCAGCGAGACTTCCAGTAGACAGAGTGTTAGACATTCGACGACATGTGCAGGTCTTATTAGGATGCAAAAATAATTCAGGCCAGATTCGTCCTAAGAACATTGGGTCTCATGGCAGTGGCTATCATACTAGTCCTCCTTGCATGTTTTCACATGAGGATTCTTCAGTGGATGCTGTTCACACAATGGTCCTTCCAGCAACTCCCAATGTCTCACATGATAATGATCACACAGTCATACAAAAACCAACTTGTTTGGTGGATGGTTTCCCCATCATTACACCAGGGCAGACCATTTGTTCTTCCTCCTCCAGTAGCTACGGTGACCACGGACGCCTCCCTGATTGGGTGTGGGGGGGGGCATTTTCAGGGCAGAACAGTCCAAGGCACCTAGAAGCCTCACAAGTACCATCTGCATATCAACGTCTTGGAGATGAGGGCCGTGCTTTTAGCATTGCAAGCTCTTCAGAACTCTCTTCCCACCGGGACCATTGCAGTTCAAACAGACAATATGTCAGTAGTATGGTACATCAACAAGCAGGGCGGAACCAAGTCCTACCCCTTATGTCGAGAAGCACTCAGACTTTGGCAGTGGGTGATCTCTTCCCAATGGTTTCTGATAGCAGCGCACATCCCTGGGAAGTCCAACGTTATAGCAGACAGGCTGAGCAGAGCAATTCTCATGCCTCACGAGTGGTCTCTCAATCAGACTGTGGCGGACAAAATCTTCCACAAATAGGGTCAGCATTGCTGCGACCTTTTTGCCACTCCCTTCAACAGCAAGTACGACAATTTCTTCTCTCTCCTCCCTCTTCCTGGACACTTCCCCAGAGATGCTCTAGTTCACGACTGGCCTCAGGGACTTCTTTTTGCATTCCATCCATTTCCCCTGATTCCCAAACTAATACAGAAAGCTACCACATTGGGATGCAAGATGATCCTCATTGCCCCTTACTGGCCTTCACAAATTTGGTTCCTGTTCCTGCATCATCACCTTCTGGAGCAGCCCTGGACCCTGGACCCACTTCCAGACCTCCTGATCCATCAGTCGGGTAGGCTGCACCAATCTCTTCAATCTCTCCAGCTCACTGCTTGGTTGCTCCACTTCCAACCTTAGCTAGGCTTCCGAACATCTCCCATTCGGTGCGTGAAATCATCTTATCCTTGCATAAGTCTACCACTAGAAAAACTTATGCTAGTAAGTGGAAACGTTTTTCCTTATGGGCAGAGACCAGGAATATAGATCCCTTTTCAGCCCCTCTGCAGCATATTTTAGAATTTCTAGCGGAACTTTTTCGAGCTGGATCCTATTCTACCACGATTAGAGTTCAGCTAGCTGCAATTTCAAACTTTCATACAGGCCTATCTGATACTAGCATCATGTCCCATAAGCTTTGTAAAGCCTTTCTTAAAGGGACCACTCTACTCAGGCCCCCAGTAAGAGATCCCCCGCCTCCGTGGGATCTGAATTTGATTTTAGCTTCCCTGATACTGCCCCCTTTGAACCTGCAGCTTCTTGTTCTTTGAAGTTTCTTTCTTGGAAAACCCTTCTTCTGGTTGCAATTACATCGGCTAGAAGAGTTTCTGAACTTCAGGCTCTTTGTGTTCGTCCTCCTTACCTAGTTTTTCACAATGATAGAGTTTCTCTTTGGACTAACCCTTCCTTTCTTCCAAAGGTTACTTCTGATAATAATTTGAATCAGTCCATTGACCTACCTGTGTTTTTTCCAAATTATTCCAACAAAGCAGAATACAAATTACATCAGTTGGACATTCATAGACAATTACGCTTTTATTTGCATAGAACCAAGCAAATCAGAAAATCAGACCAATTGTTCCTGTCCTATGCTGAGGGTAAACAAGGTATACTGGTGTCAAAAGTAACCTTATCTAGATGGTTGACATCTATTATTACATTTATATATCAGTTAAGTTGTATTAGTTTGGGAATCAGGGGAAATGGAGGGAATGCAAAAAGAAGTCCCTTTTTCTAGGTTTCTAGCCCAAAGGTTCCTGGAGTTCATAAATTCAAATGCCATGGAACAACTAGTCACCGTTCCCACAAGAGGAGAAAATATACTAGATCTCATCATCACAAACATGGGGACAAAATGCTCCACACCGGAAGTATATCCCTCATTGGTGAGATCAGATCACAAACTTATCTCACTGGAAATCCACATCCCGCCCCCACCCCAAACAAAAAAGACCACAGTGAAGAACTTCTCTAAAGCAAACTTCACACTACTCAAGACTGGTGTGGTATCCTTCAAGACCCCCGAGCCAGTGGAAACCACAACCCAAGCTGCAGAAGCCCTTACAAATGCCTTCTACGAACACCTCCAGGACTGCATGGATCAGGCAATCCCTAATAAAACCAAGACTCTTTCCACCAAGGGCAAACGTCCAGTCTGGTGGACCCCAGCCATAAACAAACTTTACAATAAGAGGAGAAAGCTGTTACATGATAGACCAAAATCCATAAAAGAGAAGACACCCTTGATCATTATTAGTAAAAAAATACGAGCACTCATAAAATCATCCAAGGCCAACTTTGAGAGAAAAATTGCAATAGATTCAAAAGACAATCATAAGGCCTTCTTCAGCTATGTTAGAAACCTGGGTGGAAACTCCCAGATATGCAGAATTAGTCCAAAATGATACAAAAATCACTGAACCCACAGACATTGCCAACATACTGGCAGATAGGTTCAGTGCAAACTTCACCCCTCTCCCTCCAAAAGAGAGATAACTATGGTGAAAGCTGCTCTAAAGCTAAAAACACAGCATCAATGGGACTGGATGGTGTCCCCGGCTGTGTGCTACGAACTCAACGAGGAACTAAACCCGCATATAAGGCAGCTGTTTAATCTTAGCCTTACCACAGGATACGTGCCCAAGGAGTGGCGTGACGGCAACTGTGGTCCCACTCCACAAAGGCGGTGCCTCTCGGACCCTGGTAATTACCGCCCCATAAGCTTAACAAGCCTGGTCTGCAAAGCTATGGAGAGGATCATAATGGAACTCATAAACAAAGACATAGGGGACTTGCAGACATTGGACCCGACCCAGTTTGGCTTTGTCAAGGGCAGATCATGCCTTTTGAACTTGGTCGACCTCTTGAAACAGTCACCAAGGCCATTGATGAGGAAAGGCAGTCCATACAGCCTACCTTGACCTTGCAAAAGCTTTTGACACAATACCCCACTCGGGTATTATAGAGAAACTTACCAGCTTAAATGTAAACCCATATGTCACAAGATGGGTTGCAAACTGGCTAAAGGACAGAACCCACAGGGTTAGAGTTGCTGGCGCCATGTCAGACTCCAAGCCGGTCACAAGTGGTGTCCCACAGGGCTCAGTCCTTGGCCCCTGTTGTTCGGCATCTACTTCTCAGAAGTACAGGCAAACATAGGAGGACTATGGCTGACAAAGTTTGCAGATGACTGCAAACTGGGCGCCATAGTGGAAAGTACATCGGACACAGATATCCTTCAGAGGGGTCTCACGGAAACTGATAACTGGTGCCAGAGCCATGACCTGAAGTTAAATGCCAAAAAATGTATAGTCATACCCTTCGGGAAAAACAAGGTAACCCCAAGCTACCATATAGGTGGCAATCCATTAAGCACAGAAGAGGTTATCAAGGACCTGGGGACCCAGGTTGACAGTGGCCTTTCTTTTGACACTCACATTGCTAAAGTGGTTAGAAAGACCTTCTACATTGTCCACCTGATCATGAAGGGATTCACATCCAGATCAAGTGAGGTAATTGTTCCCCTGTACTCTTCACTTATCAGACCAATGATCGAGTACAGTGCCCCATTCGGGATGTATCTCACCCGACACCTGCAGCAATTGGAGAGACCCCAAAAGTTCCTCACCAAAAGGATAAAGGGACTCCAAAATCTGTCATATGCTGCCAGACTGAAGAAACTACAGCTCTATTCAGTCGCATACCGCCTGCTCAGAGGTGACCTGTGCCTGACATACAAGGCCATGTCCAACCTGGAATTAATGGACATGCTCCACCTCAAATACACCAAATCTACCAGATCCACTAGAGCAAGCGACTTAAACCTTAGCACGGATATAAATAGGACATGCTGGAGGGATAGATTTGTCACCCAGAGACTCCCTATGCTGTGGAATAAAATCCCAGTCCATGTGAGGCAGAGCACCTCGCTGGCTCTGTTCAAGAGAAATCTTGACCAGTGGATGGGAGATCGTAGGTTTACCCCGGGAATCATCTCTGTGTCACTGCTGGACAGAGGCACAACAAACTAATGGGCACAGTGTTTTTTAACATAAGGGGTGGCGTAAGCCACAAAACTTTGGGCTAGGCTTATAAATGCCTTAGGGCAGAAAGCCTAGTATAAACCTATGAACCTATGAACCTAAGAGCTTCCTGCTAAACCAAAAGGTCACTCCACTAGAGCTCTAGCTACTTCAGTGGCCTTTCAGGCAAGATTGCCAATGGAAACTATTTGTGCGGCAGCTACATGGGCCAATCCTCATACCTTCATTTCACATTATAAGCTGGATGTGGCCTCCAGGAGCAGAGCTGATTTTGGTTCCACTGTTCTGAAGAGTCTGTTCTGATGAGCCTCCCAGGATTGAGGTGCTAGGGACGCTGTCCCAACCAGCAAGAATGAAGGCGAGATAGACAACTTAACATTAAGAAATTATGTGCCTACCATAATGTTCCATGTTAGTTGTCTTCTTCTCGCCTTCTTTCTTGTGTCCCACCCTCCACCCCCCTATCCTAGTAGACCGATAAGAGTTCCTTATTTTTTTTATCACTTGCTGAGTCTTCTCTGGCTATTACTTCTCACTCATAGGAAATAAAAAACTTGAACAATGCTTTGGCGAAACACGTCATTGAGAACAAAACACATAGTTTTTTGTTCACAGTAGTTCAAAAAATCAATAAAAATCCAAGAGGGGGACCATGGCACCTAAAACTGGAAGAGTACGAGTTGCTATGGCAACTAAAAACTAACACTTATGTATACCCAGGAATAAATGAGATGTGCTCTATCAAATGTCTCCTAAAATTAAAAGCCCTTGATAGGTAAAGATGTATTTTGATAGAAATACAATAGTTTAGATATTTGACAATGTTTATTTTATCATTCTAATTAGGTATTTTGATATTTAAAGTTTTTTATTTAATAATGGATAGGCTAAAGGTTTCTAAATTGAATACTCACTGGTTTAACATGCTTTATTTAAGCTATAATAAGTTTTATAACTTTATGGAATTATTTGGAATTTATATAAATTATATTATATGTTTTGAATTTGTCTTGGCTTTTTATAGATATGTTTTGAGTTGTTTTTAAATAAGTATACTCAATCCAGTATTTTCTATTAGGCAATTATATACGTAGAGTTGATTGTAATAGGTTAATTACTTAATTATATGTGTATATATACGTGTGTCTTTGTGAACAATACTTTGTCTGAAGAAGTGCATTTAATGTATTGCATGAAAGCGCTAACAAAGTAAAGCATCTGGGATTTTATAACAGACTGGCGTTATTTGTTGGAACCACTTTTCTTTTGTTGTTTATTACTTCTCACTATCAGTCTCTCCAATAGGTTCATGCATCCTACTACAGTTTACTGTATTATTATTATTATTATAATTGTTATTATTATGTCTGTAGTTAGGTTTACCAAACAAGATCTGGGTATCTAGCTCCAGGCATCATGGGATATAGGGGGGCCTCGAGCCAGTAAGCAGCTCTCGAGCTTTTGAAGATGGCCGAGTCGGAGCTGAGGATTGGCTCCGAACCCAACCAGCAAGAAAGAAGGCGAGAAGAAGACAACTAACATGGAACATTATGGTAGGTACATAACTTCTTATTCCTATGTGGTACAATGGATTGCAAACTGTCTCAAGGACAGATCACAAGTTATCATGAAAATGTCACATGACATCCCCCAGAGTTATGTATTGGCCTGTCTCCTTTTTAGGTTTTCTCTGACCTTAATACTGACAACAAAGACATCTGGTTAACTTTGTTTACTGATGATGGTTAAGCTAGGTGTAGTTTTTATATCAACCATTGATACTAATACCCTTCTCTCAAATGAAATATCGCAAGTGAACTCCTTGAGCACCAAAAAAAAACAGTCAAGCTGCATGCTATGAAATGAGGTGTCATATCCTTTGGAAAACAAGAAATTGATGCAACCTACTGCATTAATGACATCATGCTATCTAAAGAGACAGTGATGAGGGACACAGGCACCTTTGACCATCATGTAGTTAGAAAATCCTTCTATATTTCACAAATAATCACTAAGGGCACTTTTTCCAAAACCAAGCAAGTTATTGTATCTCTCTAATCTGCCCTGGTCAGACCCATTATTGAGTATAACACACACTTTGGCATGCACCTCACTAGACATAACAAAACACTCTTAAAACTGTAAACATTCCTAACAAAATGAATCTCAGGTTTCCAAAATCTTAGCTATTAGGAGAACCTTCAATCCATGTTCCTATGCACCGTGTTGTATAGGCTTTTGAAGGGAAACCTATGGCTTGATTACTGTGCCTTCAAGGATACTATTATTCGTGACATCTTTTTTTCTTGGTAAGTTAAATAGTGCAGGCAACACTAGAAGAAGAGGCCTTAATCTTCACCAGGTAATACATAAAACTGAATGGAAGGAGGAGCTCATCACCCAGTACCACTCCTTGCTCTGGGCTAGACTCCCTTTGCATGTCAAGCAGTGTAATTCTCTGTCACCATTTAAGCACAGTTTAGACAATGGGATGCATATCCTAAAATGCACTATGGGACTTGCATTCCTTGCCCTCCTTGAAAATGGAGGTGGAGCTTGATGGTGGTTATTAATAAGGCACACATGACCTCTGGTCACATAACCTTGCATTTCTTGGATTCTATGATTCTATTGTTCATTTACTAGCTATTAGTTTCCTTCCAAGTCCAGAACAATATGTTGACTAGCAAACTTCTTTCATTAAAGGAAAATTCCACCAAAATGTCAAGTTTTTTTCGCAAAAGCAAATTTTCTTCCTTGCAATCTAACACTAAAAGGATCACATGCTGAAACATTATTTTAATAATTATTCCACTTGTTTTATGCTTGAACTTATTTCTGTTTGCCTTTTTATGAAATCTCTTATTGTCTATCCCATGTTTGTCTCATAATCTGTTACCTCATGAAGGCTAGGAGAGGCAGAATAATTAGGTTAAGTTTTTGATTCTAACTTCAGATTCATTAAAAAAATGGTGTTTACATGTGACTTATTTATTTATTTTTATTTATTTTAACATTTGTTGACCGGGAATGTCCGACTAGGTTCCATTGAGCTGTTTTTTTTTCAGGAGTGGGAGAAATGCCATGATGCATGTCTTGGAATGTGAGAAAAAGAAAGGAAACAGAAAGCCTGGGGACACACACAGAGACAATGCAAACTCCACACAGAAGGCACCCCCCAGAATGTGAACCAGAACCACTTCTTGTGGTGACAGAGGTGACAATGTTAACCACTGCACCACTGTGCCAATCTTATCAATCACATATTACCAGCATTACTCCACAGATTAATAGTGAAGCCTGAAGCTACATTTCTGAGTCTGAACAAAAGCAAGTTTTTTTCAAGTTTAGTTTTCAGATGTAAATGAATAAGAATACTCCAGCCACATATTAGTATATTTTTCTAATCACAATTTTGTATTCTTTCCCTTTAATCAAACTCTAAAAGTGCTGTCAAGAAGGAATGTTATTTTCATCTTATTCTTAGTATCTATCAGTATTTAATTTGCATTTTTTCTACACTCTATTTTCTCTAAAATTGCAGATTATCTCCTTGCATTGTTTCTTGTAGCAGCATTGCAATATATATTATGCAGTGTCTGGTTAAAGCAACTCAGTGAGCTGGGGGATGGGTGATTAACATCAAAAACTTTAGTACTATGATGTTTTAAATATGTTTTTTGAGTCTGTGTTAAAATGTGAATGCAGCACAAGAGCAGCACCCATTAAAAACAAGGGTCACAGTTTTTGCTCATGGGCACTGAACTGCAATTCCAGTTTGAAAAGTAAAACTAACTTAAGAGCTATTTTTCAAACAGGACAGTTAATTGTTCCTTAAAATAATCTATTAGAAATGGCCACTAATAAAAATCAAAGAAAGCAAAGTAATGATAAAGACAGACTGATGTTGATTGTTAAAAAGTAGTTAGTTATAGAACTGCTGTAATCTGATGTATATATATATATATATATATATATATAGAGAGAGAGAGAGCGAGTGCGAACGTGCAGAGGGAATCACAATAAATACACGATCCTCTAGGCACTAGACTGTCCCTCTGTCCTTATAAAATGACATCAGGGGGCAAATGCCTTGACTACAGAACAAAATCACTCAGCATGACTGATTGTTTTGTGGTCATTTTTGGAGATAACAAATTAGAAAATATTAACTAGATGCATTGATGCTGAGACTTTACTAATCTCTTACTTATGTCTTTGTATAATGAATCAGTTTTAGCTGATAATTCGTTTTCTATTGGTTGAAAATAGTCAATAATTAGTTGAATATATTTGAAACCAAGCTCAATGTTCATTTTTTGCCAGTTCCAGTCTGAATTGTTTATATAGATTCTTTATATAATGGATTAAAGTCATTGAGTCATAATGCTTTCAGGTAATCAAGTTCAAGAGCTGAATTATCCATCAATAATCTATGTTGAAAACTTTTATTTCATAAAAAATCCAAAGGAATGAAGCACTTTCACAAGTCCAGTGCACATGCCACGAAATAATTACAAGAGAAAAGCTCTATGCTTAAAAACATTTTTTTTCATTTGTTGTTATATATATATATTGATATATTATATTTATATTTATACATATACATGAATTATATATAGTCAGACTTTTTATTATGTAATATTTATTTAATAAATAACAAACAGTTATTTTTAATATATATATATATATAATATATTTATTTTTTTTAACATATATTTTTATAGTAGTGTTTTAGTTTTTTAATATTTAAAACATTATATACACCTGGTCGCCTCTCCGCTATATACTTGGCTTTCATTGTTTTCATTGTTACATACATTGATAATACAATTGGATTATATATTATATTTAAAGAGAATATATATAAAAAGAGATCAGTATGGTTCTCCTTTATTAATATGAATTCTTACATTCCTCATATTTCTTTAGTATTGGAAGATGTTAGTGGAAATGCTATCTCACATTCTAAATGAATATATAAGATTTTTCATCTCATTTTACTGACTAAGTACTACAGAATGTAGTTTATGCTATATAGCTTTAAGTAAATAAGTAAATTGATGATTTAAGAATTAAATGATGTAATTAATTGATCAATTAATTAAATATTGTTGCTGCTAGATATATAAGGCATGGATCATTATAATAAACATCGTTCGTGGTGGTGGTCTACCTTCTTTACTTGAATATCTTGATTCTGTAGTAAATGCAAGCATCCTAGAGCCATTTATCAAGCCTGACAGCCCATCTATAATCCACAAAAAGCCTTTGTGCTATTAAGTCTGAAACATTATAAACATTTTAATTAGATAAATGATAGAGGGATATATGGGCTTAGCTACGTATACAAACAAACATTGCCGAGCTCGCAGTTCTGCAAACTTACAATCATTATTTATTAATAAATTTAGTAAAGTAGACTCCAAAACAAACAACCTGAACTTCCGTAGCATTTTTTTTTTATTTTTGCATTTGTTTAGCAGGGTAGATCAAGTATGACAAATTGTAAGCTCAGTCCTGATTGTAATTGACAACAAATCAGTGTACAATGAATATAAAAATTAACAAATAATACAACAATGAATGCAGCATAGGCAGTTGTATAGCATTAGGTTTTAGTACCTAAGAAATAAATGCAGTGTAATTAACACATGATACAACAATGAATGCAGCATAGGCAGTTGCATAGCATTAGGTTTTAACATAAGAAATAAAGTCAGTGTAATGAGGAAATAATGCAACAACAAATGGGAAATGGGTTTACTATCACAATGTTGAAGCGGACTTGGTCGAATGATGGTATCATCGACCCACGTCCGCGAAAATGACAATGTCAAATTCCGACATTGTCGAAGTACATCTTAAATTTGACCTCGGAACAAGTGTTAACATGGGTTGAGATAGGGGTGAGATTTGTATTTCGACAATGTCGAGTTCGACATTGTCACTATTCGGCCTCCACATTTCGACATTATGATAGTAAACCCAATAAATGCACCATATGCAGAATTATAGCTTAATGGGGAAGGAGATGTAAAAGGGCTGTTATTCTTAAATATTATTGATTTTATCTTTCAGGGAGGGGATATGTTTCTCACTATACATCCAAGGCTTTCCACTGGATAAGTATGACTAGAATAGGAATATATCTAGAATGATGACCAAAATGAAGATTGGTAAGTCTGGACTGAATATTTTTAAATAGGTGTTTTTGGAAGAATTGTGTTTCATTCACATAATCATTTATGACAAATAATAATATAAAGGAAAAGACCGTTAACAAATAAAATCCAAGAAAAAATGGTCCAGGCAGGAACAAGGATGGCGGTATAAACGTCTTTAATTAAGTAACACAAGCGCTTTCGCCCTGCCTCAAATGCAGGGCTTTTTCAAGTGAATAACAAAAAACAAAATTCCAACCACATTTAAATACCCTGTTCATAAAAATGGCGCCAAAATATTTAAAGCAATACACACTGTCCCATTCTTACATAAAGGACACTAAAACCCAATAACATTCAATTTCCCTTAAACAGAACCTCCTACCAAATATATTGTGTAGACAGAGTCTACCATAAATGAATAAAGCATGAAATACTTTCTTTGAATACCATACAGTGTGCACCAAAAAGGGGGTATAAAAAAGGAAGATGTAAAAAAGGAAGATGTAAAAAAGTGAGGCATAAAAAATTACTAAACCAGAACACCTCCACAAACACATGCATACAGTAAATATTTCCAAATCCACTATAGTAACATATTACTAATAGTATCCCCAAAAAAACTATGAGTAAATACCCTTACCATCTATATTGTTGTAACCTGTAATTTCTTATAATTTCTCAGCTCTTTGTACTAAATATGGTTTAATAGAAACATGATCGTTTAGCCCCAGGGGTTGGGATGAATTGAGTTTTAATTGCCAAAACATCTCTCTGCAACATAACCACTTCTCCCAATCGCCACCCCTTGGGTCTGGATGGACCTGTTCCAAAATTCCAAATACAAAACCAGAATGTTCTGGTTCCATTTGTAGGTGCCTATACAAAGCATTGTTTAAATTCCATTTCCTAATACTGTAGGTGTGTTCGTATATACGTTTACCAAGTGCCCTTTCAGATTTACCTACATAAAAACTGACACAGTCTCTACAGTAGGCCAGATAAACTATGCCCCTAGTTGCACTTACCTCTTCTAAAATAAACAATACTCCTCTCATAGTTGTCCCAGGTAACACTCACATTGTCAGTTGTATATTTACAACTCCCACACCTTCCACATTTTCTAGTCCCCTGATCACCCCAAGATCTATCCTGATAACTATTCCTTTCGAACACCCTTTCTAAATTAATTTCTGTTTTAAAAACAAAACTGGGGCTCTCACTGACCTTACACACAATGTCCTTGTTAAACTTCAGCATCTCCCAGTTCCTTTCAATTAAATCCTTAACCTCTTTAGATCCCCCACTATACTGTAGAACTAAAGCTCTTTTAAAAGCTTGCTGGTCTATTGTCACCCATACGGGCATGTTCTCCATTGAACTACCCAGGTATTTCATACCCCAACCTTCTTTTACCTCATCAACAGCCACCCTAATTAGACTCACAGGGTAAACTCTTACCTTAAACAAATTTGAAATAAATTCTATTTCAGATTCAAAGTCATCCCTTTCAGAGGTCATTCTAGCTGCTCTGACCATCTGACCTTTTACAATACCTTTCTTCTGCTTCCAAGGATGGTCACTACTGAAAGGAAGATAAGAGTTACTAAATGTACTCTTCCTGTGGATCCTAGATTTCAAACCCCCATTAGTCTTGTCTAACCTTACATCAAGGTAATCAATTCTGTTTGTCAAATTTAAAGGTGAATTTCAAAAAGTTAGTACTGGAATTCAAAAATTCAAGAAAATCAATAATAGAATTAGTTGTACCTTCCCAAATTATAAACAAGTCATCTAAAAAGTGTCGGTACAGTTTTATGTTCTTCCAAAACACAGAACCAAAAATTTACTGTTACTCCCACTTCAGAAGCACCAGGTTGGCGTATATGGGGGCACATGCCACCCCCATAGCTACCACCCTTAATTTGCTTAAATGTTTCACCCTCAAAGTATACAAAATTATTTTCCAACACGAGCCTCATTAGCTCAACCAAGACATCTGCGTCAATACTTAGTAGTGGCCTTTTTTCGTTCAACAGGGCGCAAAATAAATCTAACTCCTCCTCCATGGGGATACAAGAAAACAGATCTACCACGTAGATGGTTAAAAAATATACATCCCCGTGTATGACTGCTGGGTTAAACTACATAGGAAGTCCCATGAATCCTTTAACAGGTGAGCTTACTCACCCGTAAGATGTTTGAGAGTACAATCTAAAAAGTAGCAATACAATAAGTCTTTGATCCCTCACTTGAAACAATAGGCCTGTAAGGGGGATCAGTAGTGCACTTATGTATTTTAGGAATACCGAAACAGGAAGCTAATCTTGGTTTCCTAATTGTCAGAGCAGCCCCAAGTTTCTCATCTAATCTTTTTTCTAACACAAGTTCCTCTATGGTTAAATCTATCCTCCTATAAGACATATTCATTTTGTTAATGGATACTGGTAAATATACATTCGTATCATTTAAAATTTCCAAGATCTTACAAGAATACTCTAAGGCATGAACCAAAACCATACCACCCCCCCTTGTCGGGTTTCATAATACGAATCTCTCTATCCCTCACCAATTGTTCTAGGGTTTGCCTTTCTTCCACAATCAAATTCATTTTAAAGCCACATCTCTTCCTAAAGTTTTTATCGGCACTTAAAGCATATATATCAGATGCACAAACTTCCTTAAAGACTTGTAACGCTGGGTGAATAGGAGGATTAAATGTATTTGACTTCCTAAATTGCGTCTTATCACTAATGTCTGACTGATCAAAAATAAGGGCTAAATTTAATTTTCTAACAAACAACTTTAGCTCAATAAGAGTATCACAAACATTAAATCTTACTGAAGGTACAAACTTGAAACCTTTCTCAAAAAGGTGGAAGTGCTCTAGTTTAATATCAATCCCACTCAGGTTAAAAACTTTCGTAGCATTTTTTTTAATTTTTGCATTTGTTTACCAGGGTAGATCAAGTATGACAAATTGTAAGCTCAGTCCTGATTGTAACTGACAACAAATCAATGTACAATGAATATAAAAAGTAACAAATAATACAACAATGAATGTGGCATAGGCAGTTGTATATCATTAGGTTTTAACATAAGAAATAAATGAATGAATGCAGCATAGGCAGTTGTATATCATTAGGTTTTAACATAAGAAATAAAGTCAGTGTAATGAGGAAATAATGCAACAACAAATGGGAAATAGGTTTACTATCACAATGTTGAAGCGGACCTCGTCGAATTATAGTATCATCGACCCACGTCCATGAAAATGACAATATCAAATTCTGACATTGTCGAAGTACATCTCAAATTCGACCTCGGAACAAGCATTAACATGGGTTGAGATAGGGGTGAGATTTGTATTTCGACAATGTCAGGTTCGACATTGTCACTATTCGGCCTCCAGATTTCGACATTGTGATAGTAAACCCAATAATTGCACCATATGCAGAATTATAGCTTAATGGGGAAGGAGATGTAAAAGGACTGTTACTCTTAAAAATTATTGATTTTATCTTTCAGGGAGGGGATATGTTTCTCACTGTACATCCAAGGCTTTCCACTGGATAAGTATGACTAGAACAGGAATATATCTAGAATGATGACCAAAATGAAGATCGGTAAGTCTGGACTGAATATTTTTAAATAGGTGTTTTTGGAAGAATTGTGTTTCATTCACATAAACATTTATGACAAATAAGATAGCCTTATTCAGAGCAGTAGAACTACAAAATAGAATCAGCAAGCGGAATACATGAGAGCATCCTGAGCCAAATAAAAATAAAAAGAATAGCTAATAAAAGCTTTTCCATGATTGGCATGCACAACTATAGCAATCATATGCTTTACTGCAGTTATGAGAGACAAGTGTTTTTTGTTGAGTCCAATTAATTTGTAATTCATTTTTATTGTATAATAAAGACAACATTGTTTTAGTAATACAACAACTTTATAGCTTCTCAAGCTTTTAGAATAAGATGCAGCATTCTGTTTACTAGATCGCACCACTTTAAAATCAGCCCAGTTATTGTAATATTAATCCCTCAAACTTGGTTTGGCAAGTTCAGAAATAAACTCCTATGCCTCCTTAAAAAGAGAAAAGATTACTTTTGTTTCAATGACAACATAAATTGTATACTCCCTCGTCATAAAACAAGAGCTTACCTTTAACTCCTAGCATAACCATGGCCACTAAGTAAAAAAAATATATATTACCAGTACATTGGAACATGTCTGAAAAAGACTGATGACACTAAACACTTTGATATAGAATAAAATGTCTAGTGGTAGGTTATTTTAACTATATATGTATTTGAAGAGGCCATAGTCCCTCTCACGGAACTGTGTATGTTGCTAATCACCATCTGTAGATATCAGGCTCAGAAATTATGAATATTACTTGAGTTTCATATATTCATAGAACAGTTAAAGTATATTGTTATTTGCCGTACACCCTAATGATGAATTTGTGCTCACACAGAAAAAAATGAAGACATAAAGTACAGTTGTGTAAGTTGCACACATTGCATCTGTAGGTGTTCAATTAATTCATTGCTACAATGACCTATTCTATATGAGTTATATCCAGCCAAGGATATAATGGTCTGCCAGTCTTCCAAAGCCTTTGGCTCCCACCACACAGACATGCCCAAGATGCTGCTAGTTCAAGTTGACAGTGGAGAAAACAGCAGCCTGAGTGCCAAATTACCTCAGGACTTTCATGCCAACAGAGAAAGGGAGGCTACTGTCCTGGAAAGAGTAAAATTAGGAACCCATAACTTTAACAAACTAAAATACTAAAAGGGGATGTGGAGGGTGAGTGTGGCTACTGCAGCAGTGATTTGATCGAACTGCTACGTTTATGGTAAATGCAATGTACTCAGCGGTACTATGATCATCATACATCACCGCTGCAGTAGCCTATGCTATATGGGCAGATTACTATAGCTAAACCCACCTGGGAGATAGCGGAATTAGGATCCAGAAGCCCCGGAGAATGATGCTTGCAAAACCTGTTCTGGACCTGGAGAAGGAATCCAATTTGTAGTGCTTTGTAAAGGTATGTACAGGGGACCAAGTAACTGCCTCTGGAATGCTTCTAGAGTCCACTGCTTTTCAATATGCATCAAAGAAGGCAAAAATATGTCTTGAACCTGTCTGTAAGTGTTTGACCACTGTGAGAATAACAAAAATATAATAACTAGGGGCAACCATCTTGAAATAATCTGCTTCAACATTTCCTTTGTCTCTTTATAGGAGATCCACAACCATTCAGCTTTCCTAAATTACTTAGTTATGTCAAGATAATACCTTAGTTGTCCATGCACATCTAGAGTATGTAGAATCTTCTCTTCCTGTTTTTTTTTTGGATCAGGAGAGAAACAGGGAGATTAATGGTTTAATTCAACATACACCCAGAAACCACTTTTGGCACGAATGAGGGGTTTGTTCTTAAGGTAATCCTATCTTTATGGCAAACAAAATACAGTTCATTCACCATAAGAGTTTGCAACTCAGATACCATTCTTTCAGAAGTCAGAGCAATGAGCAAGGCAGTCTTCCAAATAATGAACTATAAATCAGCCAGATACACTGGTTCAAAAAGAGACATATTTAACTTTTCCATTGCAAAGCTAAGATCCCAAGAAGGTGCCATCTGCCTCACAGCTGGTCTTGTGTGTGAACCCCTTTCAGAAACTGCTTGACTAAAACTTGACAAAAAAAAAGTGGAGGATCCATGGGCAGATATACTGAAATGGCCAACAAATGTACCTTGAGAGAGGAGTAAGATAGGCCAGAGGAAAGTAACTCACACAAATATTGCAAAACCAGTGTTACAGAAACCCTGAGTGAGACCTGGTTGTTAGTGTGGCACCATCTAGCAAACCTTTTTACTTACTAACATAGATGCTCCTAGTAGCAGGTTTTCTTGCCTCCTTTAGTACCTACCTACTGTAGATCTTCAGGAAACAAGGTGCCTAAAAGGTATAAGAATTTAATTTTTTAATTTATCAAACTTCCAGGTCTTGTTTGAATATATCTAATCTGTGATAAAGCTTGTGGTAATTGCCCTGGGCCAGTTCCATGAGAAGGTAGAGCCACTGTTTCATGGGCCAAAAGAGTTACTACTATAATTTTTGGATAATCCTTCTGGATTTTCAGGATGACTCTGGATATCAGTGGAAAGGACTGACATGTGTACAGGAACATTCCTGTCCAAAGAAATGAGAAAACATTTGTTTTCCAAGCCTGCTTACAAGGAGTCCTAGAGTAGAATTTGATTTGTTGTCTATTATGAGAAGAGGCAAACATCTATTTCAGGTTTTCCCCACAATTGGATCTCGTGGGTCTGTCCTGGTCCTACTTTGCTTGACTGCCACTGCATTTTGCTCTGACAGAATGTGGGAAGCTGGGAGGGTTCAAGTGTGCTAAATCATGACCTTCCAATTTACCATAGCCAACTTGTGCAGAGGGTAAGATCTGGTGCCCCCTTTTTGTTTAATACCACATAACTATGGTGTTGTCTGTAACCACTTGCATAGGTCATGGAGACTACAAGTGATAAATAGATTCTATAGCAGGGATCACAGCTAACATCCCTTTGACATTAATGTGCTTTGGCCTGCCTTGTTTGTTTCAAAGCCCTGCATTCTACCCCTCAAGATACTACTCACCATGCAAAATCTTATGCATCTGCTGTCATTGATCTAGTGGGGTACTTGAGTCAGAAAGAACAACCTGGATTCATGGTGATTTGTTCTGTCCACTAAAGAAGTTCTGTCTTCACAAAGCCCACCATTGGAATGTAGAAGTCTAATGGGTGAGAATGTTAGGGCCAAACAGTTTTTCGAAACCACAAATTTTTCTTATATGTAATCTGGCTAGAGGGATCATGAGAATCACAGACGCCATGAACCTGAAATTCTGAGAATGTCTTTTGCTGAAGTCTGAGACTGACAAAAGAAGTCCAGGAAAATTTACTGATATAGGTCACCTTCTCCTGGGTGAGGAATGCCTTTTGCAAGGAAGAGTCAATAAGGCATTCTAAAAAGACAATTTGTTGAGAAGGGATCAGATAAGACTTTTGATTGTTGTTCAGGAAGTCTAGGTCTATAAGGAGGTTTCTTACTCATTTAAGGGACTCCTGACACATGCAAAAAGGTACTGCAAAAATAAGCAAGTCATCTAAATAAGAAAAATGTGTATATCCTGCAATGGACCAGCACAGGAACTTTGTAAACACCCCTGGATCGGTAAATAATCCAAAGGGCAATACAGGTGACTGATAATGTCATCCAGACACAGAAAATCTTAGGAAATCTCTGAACTTTGTGGCAATGGAAATCTAATTATAAGTATCTTTCATTTCTAGTGTTACCAAAAAGCTCAAACGAGAGCTAAAAGGTAACAGACACCGCAGAGTCAATATTTTGAACTTTAGAACCTAGATAAACTGGTTGAGGATTAAAGGGTCTAGCATTGGACTTCATGAAGCTTTTTCTTTGAGATAAGAAATATTCTGAAGTAAAATCCTTAGCCAAACTGAACTGGTGGCACTTGCTCTATGACCCCCAAGTAAGCATTTGTTTGATAACCGTGGGGTAAGGGGGGGTTCAAAGAAAGGTAGGAAGACTCAGGCAGTACAATTTGTATCCCTCCTGTAACCAGTTTTAGAACCCATTTGTCTGTGACAATATTTTGCCAAAGAGAGGAATGAATAGCCAGGCTGTGGGACAGATTTACAGCAGTGGCATGGAGGGGGTCTGGGGAGGAATGCCATAATAGTCATTCACTACTAGTGAACTGTCCCTATGTCTGGAATGTTCCTTTTTTGTTAGACCCTTCCTATCACTGCTTTTTCAATCTCTGCTTACTAGAAGAGTGTTGAGATTGCTCTGCTTTTTGAAAAAAGAAGGAGTGGGTTTTGAGGCCTTAGAAAATGAGGACTGAAAAATCTTTGTAACTCCCTGAATAAGATTTCCTCTTTCATCAAATTGTTTCAGGACTTGTGTAGCAGAAGCCTCCAAAAAAGTACCTCTTTGTCAACAGGAGAATCTAAGATTTCAGATTTTACATCTTCAAAAATCTCTTGAGTGTGAACACAAGCAAAATGCTTCATGACAGTAGCAGTGGCATCTACCCTGGAAACAGTGTCAGCACAATCATACATGCATTTTAAAGTATGTTTAGTAACTGGAAAAGCAGTGAAAACAACAGAATTCAAATAAGCTCTATATCTGTAGATGGTGAACAGGAAGAAAAGTCCCTGACATTGTCAAAACAAGTGAACAAATATTTCAACATATGAGCTTAATAGTTTAAAATTCTGAAGGCTAAGCTGTGGACGAGTAAATTCTCTTACCAAATCTGTCATAGGCGTTCCCATCTTTATTTAAAGGGAAATGATTAGTATTTACCAGATGTTTGTCTGCAGCTGGATTAGACATAGAAATAACTGCAGGACCAGATCTGAAATGAGAAAATAAGCACTTGCAAGCATACCTCTCAGCTGTCCAGATATTGGCCTCATAGTTTGGTCAGTTTCTCATAAAATCTGTGCTTTTTTGTCAAATCACAATGGAGGATTGAAGTCACTGAATAATGACACACATTTCAGTTTCAAACTTTGTATCCTTCAGAAAAATGCATGCTAGCAAAAATCCTCTTATTCTAGCAATTTTCTAAGTTTATAGGAGTAATATTAAAAATATTTCCCTATTCTTTGGCCTTTGTCCCCCCCATTATTTTAGGTTTTTGTCCAGATTTATTGTGGGAAGAGGTTGAAAGCTATGTTTGCAAGCTGCAGGGACTTTGTAAAGTCTGTCAGCTTTTTTAGGGACTAGATGGTGAGTGCCTGGCTTAGTGCAGGCTACGTCAGTACAACTTCCAAGGCTAGCAATGGGATGTTGGATTAGTGTAGTGACAGGTGCATCTATTTGGAACTAGTCATAATACTTCTTTAGAGAGGCAAGAATATCCTCTTGCTGTCATTGAAATAGATAATTAATTCTGGAAAGGGTTTCAGAGAAACAAAGCCCATCTATGGTAGAGTCTGAAGAAACACTTTCCACTTCCTCAGAATATGAGTCAGGGATGAGGCCATAATTAATAGATGCCCTACCCCCTTTCTATCCTCATCATCTTCATTAGAAAGAGAAATCTCTGAAGTTGAAGGAGATGGATTATTTTTGCCATCAGTAAGTTTATTTTGCAAAGGTTTTAAAGCATATAATAACTCTTGAGCCAGAGCAATAAATTATTCCTGAATAACAGGAACAGTGTGAGAAGAAAGAATATGATTTCGTTTTTGTTTCTTCTTTCTAGGAACATCCATAGAATGGGACTGACTCATGGATGGCATCTCATCTTGTGGAACAGGTCTCTTCCCTTGACTACACGGATGCACTCCCTGCTGTCATTCCTGAGACTGAAGAAAGTGTCTCTCCACTGCACGGTAAGGACACCTGAGCAACCACAGAGGACATGGCTAACCCCCAGAATATAGGTAGCCAAGGGGACTACACCAGAGGGATCCTGGCAAAAAAGTATGTTGTTCAAGGAACAACCAATGGCCACAACAGAGTCACTCATTAGTGGCTGAGGCAATGACGGAGCCAGAGGTACAGTCAAAAGCTTCTGCTTAAACTTCTTTTTCTTGGGTCATGTGTGATTAAACCAAAGTACTATTGACTTGCTCCATCCTTTACTCAAGAATGAAGCCTGGCTGAACCACAGTAAGAAGTGCTGGAAAGAGTCAATAATTTAGGTAAGATGTTGTCACAAAGTATACAAAGCACAAAAAAACACTCACATTCCCTTGAAAATGCACAAGCGCCTTTAACTCACACAAGTAGTTGCTAATTGCATTTCTGAAAAGATACAAAAAATAGCACTAAATGCCAGTATTCTTACAGGGCCCTGGCAGTAAAATGTGTGGAAGAAACTCCCTGAAGAGAACTTATCTGGACAGTAATAGAAGAAGAATAAGCTGACTGTTGGTCTGCTGAAGCCCAGGCGGAGTATTCTGAATGGAGGCAAGAAAGTACTGATGTAATTTGGGGCCCAGCCTGCTGTTTTCTCCACTGCCATCTTGAACTAACAGCAGTCTGGGCGTATGCGTGTGTATGCGTGTGTGCATGCGTGTGTGTGTGTGTGTGTGCGTGTGTGTGTGTGTGTGTGTGTGTGTGTGTGTGTGTGTGTGTGTGTGTGTGTGTGTGTGTGTGTGTGTGTGTGTGTGTGTGTGTGTGTGTGTGTGTGTCTGTGCAGGGAGGCAAAGGCTTTGTAACACTGACAGGCTGTTATATCCTTGGCAAGATATAACCCATATAACATAGGTTACTGCAGCTGTGATTTATGACGAATTTCTTGTTTCTCAGAATGTATTTCATTTTATTAGGCAGACTGTCTGGTCACTGATTAATGCTAGTAATAAACTAAGTAGATCTTAAATGCGATAGGGAGACATGAGACAGAAAAAGTAATTCTATCAGGTAAAGCAACTTAAGTGCCACATCTGACAGGTACTGCTTCTAAATGCACTATACCAGATATAAAATAAATATTCACAAAAAATCCTACAATTGAAAGCAAATTTGAAGAAGGGACAGAAAATGGCTATACATTTCCCTTCTAAAGGTAGTAACAAACTAAAATGCCATTTCACTTATTTGTAAACTCAGATTCTATAGTAACAAACTAAAATGCCATTTCACTTATTTGTAAACTCAGATTCTATCAACAGCATGTAAACAGACTTACAATAACGGTTGCAGTAAAATTAGTAAGTGATAACTTTAGCAAAGTAGGATGAAGTGCAACCTTTAGCCATTTTACCCATGTCACAAACTGAACAAGTGCCTTCCACATAAAGCAATGAAAATACCATTTCCTGCATAGAACCTCTATCATCGCTGAGAATTTCCTTAGTTATGAAATCCAAGTAGAAGATGCCGAGAACTGATACAATGCAGCTGTAATGTGACATTGTTAGACTGCAACAGCAAAATGTAAACAGACTAATCATGCCTTTATTGAATGAGGTGATATATTTAAACTCAGGTAGCACTGTGGCCTCACGGTAGGTAGTTCTTCGGTTCGATTCTCAGCAGGGGTACCTTCTATGCAGAGTCTGTATGTCCTCACTGTATTTGTATCGTTTTTTTTTTCTGGGTGTTCAGGTTTCCTCACACATTCCAAAGACATACAATAGGTGGACTGGACACTCTCTAAATTGGATGTAGGTATGAGTGTGCATGTGTGATATGGAAGGACAACCATGGCAGGGCTAGCCACCTGGCAGTGTGAACATTGGCTTTAGATGATTGTCACTGTTGAAGTGACATCTCAAACCCATGTGCAAAAATGGGTAAAGGATGGATGGAGAACTGCATCTGTAGATTCATTAGGCCATCCTTCCATCAATTTTACTGATACCTGCAAAACAATGACATCCATTCATAGCCTGCATATAATAACTAAGGTACTTAGCCTAAAAGATAACAAAACAGAAATAATTAAATGGCTTTACCACATATATATATAAAATATTATTGCCTCTGTCTGATGCAGCACCTTTATAAAATTAAAAAAACTATTGTTCTGCATGAGAAGCAAAGCGTTTACAATTCTCAGTTATTGTTCACATCAAAAGTCATATTCATATAATACTTCACAGTTCAGAAATCGCTGATAGTTATAAAACTTTTATCTGCTCTGAAGAATGTACATTTGGGGTAATATATTGCTATTTCTGAAAAGGAGAACGTATTTGTTACTTTTTGCTAAGGACTAGAGGTATTATTTGTTATGCTATATTAGTCTTTTTTGTTCTGAATACCTAAAGCCAATAAACAGTCATCTTTTTTTTTCATTTTGGCAGTAAAGCACATAAGATTAAGACTATGAGCTGTTAATAAACTGTTAATGAACTACAGCCTGTAGTTATAGTTTTGATTCACTCAGCCTTCATTTGCCTACTCTGTCACTCTGAGCAAGTCATGCAAACAGACTGGGGGTAATTAGGAAACTGGGCTAGTCTCTTCAGTGGTCTTTTAGAGCACATGCCTAGGAGCTATCTAAGAACAGGACTTCCTTTTATAGTATTCTGAGTGTTCATTTGTCAGATTTAAACAGAGCATAGCACTAGACATTATCAATAAACCTTATTGGTTTCTTTAACACTACAAACATAAAGTTCAAGATCAGTTCATTTAAAAGATGAGTACATGAAATGATGGCACCAGGCAAGATATGATGATTTTCTTATTGTTTGATCCCTTTACTTGGTATGCTAAGTCCAAGTTATTTCAGGACAAAGATAAGGACAAAATACAGGTGTTGACAGAATACTTCATGCATAATTATTTCATACAGTAGAGAGGCGATTATCCGAATGTTGATTATCCAAAATGTCAGTTATCTGAACCCAGTCTTCCAAAGTTTTTGGGTAGGTAAAATCATAAAATCTGAATATGTAAACATTATACATATTAGCCTGTGCATGTTTTTTGAACTTGTAGCCTACTTGTATGTGAAAAATATTCTTTATTGTCCACTGAACTTGCTGAATGGTTGAAAACTGTATTCCTTGAGTGCAGAAGATTTTAGACGTTTTTCATCCAGTTCAATGTATGTTTGATTATCCAAACAGTTTGATTATCCAAACTACACTTAAGTTCATAGGTTCATAGGTAGGTACTAGTCTATTGGCCCTAGGGCCTATATAAGCCTAGCCAAATGGTACCCTGGCTTTTGCCACCCAAGAAAATTATTTTCCTGTGCCCCTGTCAAGCAGAGCCACAGAAGTGATCCCCGGGGTAAATTTCCTATCTTCCATCCAATCATCAAGATTTTTCTTGAAGAGTGCTAATGAGGAGCTTTGTTTGATATAGATAGGTTGTTTGTTCCAGAGTATGGGAAGTCTCTGAGACAGGAATCTATCCCTCCAGCATGTTCACTTGGTCACAATTAGTTCAGATAATCAACTCTCTACTGTAATTGTAACAAAATAATTATCATAGAGCTTACATTTAAATTGAAAAAAAAATGAGACTGCACTCTAGTCACTAGCAAACAGTCGTTCTCCCCTCTCATCCCCACCTAGTAACAGGACAGAGCAAGCCATCCTTGACCTGTTACTATGTGAGGAAAATACTACCACTAGTTGCTTACAACAACCAGTCTCTTTGTGGTATTCAAAAGATCTGTTGTGCCACTGAGTTACATTCAAATGGATTAGCATGACAAAACCAGAAACTGAGTAGGTATGTATGATGGCCTGCATAATGCCATACCAGGGAAGGGCTTCATACTAATGAAAAGTCAGGACACTGAACCCCCTGTTCATGAGGGACTAGAATCTTGACTGTTTTTGTTATCATAAGTCACCAAACAAACCTCTGTGTACCAACTTGCATTCAGAGTAACCCAGTATTCAGAAGTGACTTATTTTATTAATCTAGCATTTAAGGAACTTTTAATATAAAAATTAATAAAACAGATTCTGGATTCCACAGTCATACAAACAAATTTAATGGCAAATGGGTGCTGAGTTACACAATTGTACATCCAAGAAATAAGCGAAGTTACAATATTTTTTGTAGAGTAAAAAATTGGAATGTGGGTGTGTGGAGGGAATGGTTTCAATACCTACAGAACATAGGTTGTGGAAATTTAAAAGTTTAAAAATAGCCAATGGCTCTCTCTCCCTTAAATTTTCTGATGAGCAAGTCTTGAATCCCACTAAAAAAACAGTCCAGAGTCCTGAGATTGTTTTTAACTTTCAATCATGTAAACAAATGTCAATAAAATTCTTAAAACAGTAAAATAAGAAAGAAGTTGACATGAATAAAACATGAAAGCATGAGCAGCTTGCCTATCAATATCCTTTGAGGTTGCCTTGTCTTTAAACAAATACAAATTAAAAAATGAGTGAGATAAAAACCTTAAATGTGAGCCGAACAATCTATACAAATCTAAACAATAATAATAGATCAATTACTAGAAACTGTACAGAAATTAGATGTTTAACAGCACTTTCACCTAAAAAGCTTCCTCAGCTCTGCCTAGTTGAACCATTAAAAAACGTATTAGAAAAGCATTTTGTATCCAGGTTTGGGTCTCAGGGATGTCTAAAATTACATGCAGTAATAGTGTTTGTGCTTTAAACAATTATGGTGTAAAATTGCTAAATAATACTGCATATAGGGATATAGAGCAAAGAGTTATTTAACATTCTCGGTCTTGCATCCCTAGAACCTGATAAAACAAAAGGTACAGTGCCAAGGTTTTATGGGTTTAGGATCACTTATTTGCCTAAGGGAAACAGAAGAATGGGTTTGTGGGTAGGAGTCTGTGATAAGCTATAACTCAAATTCAAAAATTATTAAGATTATGGGGATTAATAGCAAAGGATTCTGGGCTGAACATTAGAAATGTTTACAATTAATCATACCAGTTAGCTGTGAAATGTCGTACTAAGGTAGAGAGGAAGAAAGAAAATGAAAGCGAAAAAGGACAAAAGAAAAAGCAAAAGAAAGAAAACAGGGGCAGAGAGGGGGGAAGAATAAAAGGTGCAGGTGTGGGGATAAGTGGTAAACATAGAGGCTAATAATGTGGAAATAAACTGCACTGGGAGAAACGGAAATTGTAAAAGAAGCAGAATCAGAGTGTATGAAAATGTGTAAAAGTAAAAATAAGAAGAACTAAAAAATCCTTATAGTGCTTCAAAGAAACTCCTGAAAGCCGACAAAGGTGGAGATATTATGATTACAGATACTGAGACTTACAATCACAAAATCACCATGCAGTTGACTAAGCCAATGTACTATGAATCAGTTAATTTGAGCCACATTACTTTTACATATGAGGAGATATAGAACCAACTTACTGAACTTACAGATGAAGGACTGATCAGCAACATCTTGTTCAATGTTCTAACAGTTGAACACCCTCATCTCCCGAACTTTTTTAGAATCCCCAAACCACACAAAAATCTTTTAGACCCTCCATATTGATGAGTGATTGCAAGCGGTGGAAGCATTTCTGAGACGTTTGCAATATATCTTTAAGTTCAAATAAAACCCTTGGCTGAGAGAAACCCTTCTTTTGTGCCAGATGATTTTCTTAGAAAAATTAAGGAATTCCCAATTCAAAAAGACTCCTAGCTGGACACTCTCTGTGTTGAGTCACTATATACAGCATTACTACATGATTACTGTATTTCAGGAGTGACTGAAGCATACCTTGAACTACATGCCTCCCTTCTAGACGAAACAGAGACCCTGGGCTGACTACTAAAACTATTACTTGAAAATAACTATTTTAAATCCAACAACAAATATTACTGCCAAACTAAAGAGGCAGCTTTGGGGGCAGCCATAGCCCCCAACCTAGTTAGCACAGCTCTTGGAAAATCGGAAAAGGAATATATCACGAGGACCAACCACCAACACATAGGATGTTATCTACATTTTTTGATGATATAGTCATTATCTGGAATGGGAATAAAACTCAACTCATGGATTTTTACAACCACATAATCCAATCGATCAGCTTTTTGAAATTTACAACGTACGACAGTTAAGAAACGGTAAGCTTTCTTGATCTCTGTATTAGCAAGATGGGCATTTGAAGTGAGCTCACCAATGACCTTTTTAGGAAACCCACCAGGGTGAAGTTACTTCTGCATCATGATAGCATGTACCCATTTAAATGTAAAAATATGTTATTAAATCACAAAGTTTAAGGATGGCCAGGGTTTCAAAAGAAATTAATGCTTTCTTGAAGAATCTTTGAGAGCTGGCAAAGGACTTCCTAACTAAGGGGTATACACCAAAACTAATAAGAGATATTTTCCAGCCCATTATACAGGAAAAAAACATAGACCCAGACCACCCTCATCCATGCAAACACTTTTATGATGACCAGACATAAGTAGAATAATGAAAAAATGCAGTAACCAGGAGCAAAACATCAGTATGCTGATCACTTACTCCACTGACTTTAAGGAAAATTGTAATAAGGAACAATTGGTCAATTAAAAGGGATAGCAACTCCATAAACAAAGATTTTACCCATGTCTTCTAAATTCATGATCAAAAGAAACAAGAACATTTAAGACCTTTTGGAGAACAACCTTTTAACCAATGAAAGTGGATTAGAAAGAGGGGCATTTCCTTGTGGTCCCCCAAATTGCAGTTACTGTCACCTAATGAGTAACAAAAATGTTTTTAAATGCCTGAACACCAAGAACTATTGCCCCAGCAATTCCCACAGTAACTGAAACACAGAAAAAGTAATTTATAGAGCCCAGTGTAACAAATGTAAAGCATTCTGTGTAGGTAAAACTATCAATAAACTTAAAACTAGAATAGCTAGACATCTCACGGATTTATGCCAAAACTTCAGCAATATTGCCATAATCAAAACTTCAGCAATAATGCCCTCATCAAGCATGGAGAAGAAGCACCTGGACAGAAGGAATTTCATTTTCACATTTTAGACAGGATGAACACTACGGAACTTTAAGAACCTATTAATGACAAGCTATTAAAGAAGGAATTAGAATGGCAACTGAGGCTGATAGCATACAAACACCCTGGTCTTAACAATTTAACTTCGATCAACAGTGTACTGAAACTAAGGAAACTGAGTCTTATATCCTTTTATTAATTCTTCGGTGTTTTACATGGATATCTTTTGAGGAGACTTAAAAAGTGACAGTTTAGTTTCTTGGTTTTGCTAACCATTTTATACCATCCATTAATAATCGCTGTTTATAAACGCTTACTGACTGATGATTTTGTTGAACCTTGTACATACTTTTGCATGTGTCTGTATTACATGTTTTTTCCACTTTTCAGTTTTATTACAAGTTGATTTAAGATCATTACAAATTATTTCATTTTTTTGAAACCCACTCAGAAGATTATTTGACAGATATTTCACCTATGTTGTCATTTATACATGCAAGGACATAGGGCTGGGTTACAGATGGAGTAAGTATTGTCTCTAGACACACATGCTGTCTTTCAAATTGTTATATTGGTATTGTTTTATTCTACCTTACTGTTTAAGCATACTTCCCATTTGAATATTGGTAAATTTAACTTTTTTAGATTTTATTGCTTAATATTATTATTTTTTTCTTTTATGTCCACTTATTATTCAAAATAAGCTCGACTGGCCCCTTTACAAATAGTTACCATTTTACTACATCATTCAGTTTTTCTCTTAACCTCCTTTTTCTCTTTAAAGATTGATTCAACATGTTTTGGAAATATATAGCTTTTGGAGTTTTCACTTTCCATTTTCCAATTGTTTCTCATAGATATACTTAAATCATGCTGTCCCATTACATATAGTCCCATACTTTTTTACTTTTTTCCTGTTTTTACTAACACCTAGTTTTATTCATGATATTTTATTTCTAGCATCTAAATTAATTAAGCAAAAAGGACCAATCAGGTTTTCACACCCAGAATCCTTGGTCTCAGGTAGTCCCCACTACCTTAACAGCCCTTAAATCATTTTTATATTTTATGACTGATACCTATCCACAAACCCACCTGTTTCTCTCCTTTGGTTTATTATTGGACCCCTTTTCATTTTATTCTTCTTCCTCAGACCCCCTCCTTCATGGTAAATATGTTCTAATAATGCAAAATAAGGAAGAAATAGGGACAATTCAGTCTACATCCCTTTTTTAAAATTATTAAAATTCTTTAAATTGTTTAGTGTTTTACTAGTTTTTACAAGTTTCACAAAAATGGAATACACTATGTAGACCCCCCCCCTTGGATACCCCATCTTTCTTCCTTGTCATTATGTCCTTATAGTTGGACTTTCTAGCTTGTTTTTTGCATCAAAACTGCATTTTCCATTATGTATTTTATTAATGTATTTATTCTCATATTGTTTCCCATTGTATTCGGATGCCCTCCTTTATGCTCAAGGATTACCATCTACAGTTTCATTTTTCTTCCCTCATTCTTCCTTTACTAAGTCATTCTGCTAAGAAAAGCAAATTACCTTATCTTTTTTCAAACACCTTTATTGAATTATCACTTGTGACATAGGCACATTTACATTCATATAAAAGTAATCAAACTATATTAACATAACAAACATTATACTTCACATATATTGCTATGTATCATATACCCTAAATAATATTAAGTAAATTATTCAGGTCCTGTCTTTTTTAGCAAGAAACATCTTTACTAAACCATTACTTAATACATAGGCAATCATAGATTTATTTAAATGAAAACAAACAGTACCAACATGATCCTAGTTCCAAGCATTTTACATCAGAAACCATACTAACACACTTCCAGTTGCAAACATTCTACATCACTTATAATCTACACACTCTTTCTCACTCACACATTACATAGTTCATTTAAGTCCTGCCACCTTTTAGACCTCATTCCTCCCTTGTATGTATTGCTCCCACAATTCCCATTTTTCCTATGTAGTTTGCTCCTACCCTTTTCTAAAGAGCTCAGTCACAGTTGTTTTCTCTCTGTTACTATATTCACAACTTCCAGTATGGCATGTTTAGATTTTGATTTTGATTTTCTAATAACTGCTTTTTTTGGCAGCCACCATTATTAGACACAGCAAGGCCTTATAGGCAATTCCAATTCTGCATCGCAGCTCAGAAAAATCATCCCCTTGACAGACCAATCTGCCCACTCAAGATCTCTGACAGTGCATCCTGCAGAGAATACTTAAAGTCCGCCAACTCACTGTACTCCAAGAAAGTATGTTTCCAATGATCTCTTTCTTCCCCTTCACACCTCCAACATTTACTGTCTGCCTGAGGAAAAATCTTTGGAGTCTACTTGCGGTATAAAAATATCTATGTAAACATTTCCAGGCAAAAATACTAAATCATCTATATTTTGTTGCATATTTGGGAGACATACATATATCCTCCCATTTTTTCTTTGTGAATTGCTTATCTAATCTCTCTTCCTAATCCTTTCTAACCTCCTCTGAATGATTCTTATTATTATTGTGCAATATTTTATATGCTGTACTAATTATTCCTTTTTTAATGGCAGATTCTGTTCTAGATTCTGCTGGTCTTTCATTTAGGACTGCCCCTTTTTCTTTCTGTTTGCCTATACTCTGATATCAATCCCTGATAAGGAAGACAATCTCTTAACCTGCAGCCCAAATAAATTCTTGGTATCTTCCCATTCTATCATCTTTCCCTGTCTAGTTATTTGCTCCCAATTCCTTGGTTCCTTTGCCTGTTTTCTCCAATAAATTATGTCCCCCTCTTGCCTATTGTCTGTATCCCTAATTGCAGTCATCCCTACTGGCAGAATCTCCTTTCTCCATTCGCGTGTTATTTTAGTTCTTAGAATGCCTTCTGCTACTTTATGGATATAATATTCTGCATCATTATTGTTATTCTCCTTAAAGGCCTGCATCCAAAATCCCAGTCTCTGCTTGTTTCTTGAGCTTTGCCCGTGTTTCATCATCATCCTTTTCCACTTTGAGTTAGAGTTTTCTGGTGCTATGTATAGGAGTCTTAACTGTGTAGCTCAGAAACGGTTCATATTATATGATCGAACACTAGAAACAGTGAATGATCAATTATCGAACCCAAATGCATAAAACCACAACATTTCAAAGAACGGATCAGCAATTTTTTTCCTAGGGAAGAAATTCGCTGATCCAAAAAAAATGTAGAGGCAAAATAAACTGGGGAGCTTCGCCCACCACACCCCCCCCCTGATGTGGGGGCTGTGCCCCCTACACACCCCACCTTAAATATACCAACTCCAAGATCACACCACAATGAAGAAAACAGCAAAGTCTAGAGAATGGCCCAGCTGTGGTTTCATGCATTTGGGTTCGACAAATGAGCGTTTGCTGTTTCTAGCATTCGCTCATGTAATACGAACCCGATCTGAAATACCGATTCAAATTGGGTAATCCCAATCTGCCCTGTTCTACTGGAAGAATCAGCTTCTCCCATTTGATTCTTGCTCTCTTCCCCTCCCAAATAAAGTCCTTCAGCTCTTTATTAACTGCTACCCACAACTTCTCCTCTGGTTCATAAAAATATGCCTGACTTGTGTTTAAGACTAAAGGGACTAAAAATATTTTAACTGCTTGTATCTTACTATCCATATCCGTATAACAAAGCTTCCATTTTCTCAGTTTTTGCATTATCTTTTGTTTATTCTCTTCCCACATATCCTTAGCTGTCACACTAGAATCATTTTAATCCATACTCCTAAATATTTCATTTTATCATGTCCCCATAAATATGGGCATTCTTGAACCAATTCATGTGTGGGCACATAATTTACCACTATTACCTTTGTTTTGGCTTCATTAATTTTGTATCCTGAAAAGATCTGAAACTATTTCAGAATGTTCCACAACACTATAATGTCTTTTTCTGGTTTTGCCAGGTACAAAATAATATCATCTATAAATAAAGCCAGCTTTTCTTGACTACCATACCAATTATGTCCTTGAATTTCTGAGTCCTTTATTTTCTTTGCTAATGGTTCTTAATGTAATGCAAATAATAAAATGGAAAGAGCACACCCCTGCCTGGTTCCTCTGCTCAAGTAGAAATGATCAGAGAAGACCCCACCCACTTTAATTTTCACCTCCGATCCCATCATATATTCTCCTAATCATCCTTATAATTTTTTTTCTGGAAATGCAAATGCTTCCATTGCCCTGCTCATACACTCTCAACTTACTCTGTCAAATGCTTTCTCTGCATCAAGACCCACCAACAACAATGGTATTTTCTTACAGTCTGCTTCTGTCTGGATCATCAGTGTTCTGTTAATGTTGTCAAATGATTGCCTCCCCTCCACAAAAACACATTAATCTATATCTATCAGGTTTGTCAATACTTTTGCCATTCTTTTAGCCGTTATAGACACAACCACTTTATAATCATGGTTTAGTATTGAAATGGGCCTGTATGAAGCTGGATCTAATGGATCCTTACCCTCTTTAGGTATTACAGCTACCACTGCTTTCTTCCAGGATGGTGGTACCTTCCTCTTAAGATACTATTAAACAAAACCTTCCAGATCCTTATCAGTTTTTTTTCCTCCTAGCTTCCAAACTTCTACAGGAATACCATCTATTCCTGGAGGCTTTCCTGTAGTTTGGTTATACATCACATTTTTATCTCATCTCCTTCTTTCCTAACTGTTAGACATTGAGCCTCATCTACCTCTTACCTTTGCATATTTAATTCTTCCATAAACATTTCCATTTGTATCTTTTCTTGATTTTCATATTTCTCTGCTTTATAGAGACTCTCACAGAATTTCTGAAATATTTCTAATACCTCTAGGATCTCTTGCTACCTTCTTTGGTATAGGCTCCCTAAGTTTGGTGACAGACATTTCTACTTTCTGTTGCCTGAGTCATTGTGCTAAAAGTGTTTGCGCTCTACGGTTAGTATCAAAAAACAGTTGCTTAACAACAATCTTTCTAAGCGTGTGCATATTATCTAGGTGATCCCTTATTTTCTGCTAGCATTCTGCAGTTGATCCTTTTCTTGTTCTGTGAGATTCCCCCTATTCTGCAATACTTTAACATTTGTCAGTCCTTCTAAATAATTTTTGTTACTTCTTAACCATAGTTCCCTTTATTTGATTTCCACACTATTTTTAAACTCCACCTTAATTTTATCCCACTCCCTAGCTATATTTCCAGAAGAAATTTATATCCTCTCTAACAGCTCCTGAATGATATCCACTACCCATTCCTTAAATTCCTCTGTTTTCAACAGATAGGTGGGAAAGTGCCAATATCTCATTTTTTTTCATTACCATGTGTTTTCATTTTAGCTTGTCGCCTGATCTGAAATAGTTATTGGGTAGGTATGAAGACCTTCAATTAAATGCACATGTTCCTATGAAATTTAAATTCTGTCTAGCCTAGCCCAGTTTTATATAGTGGAGAATAATATGTAAATTCACTCAAAACTTCTATTAATGAATTCACATCTTCCATGCCAAATATTTTCATAAATTTCTTCAAAAATCAACCCTACTTTGTTATATTTTCACTCCTGGGCCCCCCAGACACATCTTCACTGCTGCACACTAAATTCTATTCCCCAACTACAAGTAACATTCCTTGCTGAAAACTGATTATTTTTCCCAGAATTTTCTTAAGCTCCATTATAGCAGTTTTAGGTGGAATGTAAATACATGCCAGGGTAATAGTGTAATCCTCCTCCTTTGCCAAAATCACTTTATTACCTTATAACCAGCATTTTAGGAAAAGTTATCTCACCAGGCAGGAAAACATGTAATTATTTGTATTTACTGCTTTTCGAACAAACACTGAGAACTCAATTTTTAAAATTGAAATGCTACCTAGACTTCCCCCTCGAATCTGATATGAAAGTCATCCATTGGTTCAATTTGAATATCCACATCCAATGCTATACCCCGACGTTGATACCATTCCATCTACACGCCCACTTTTTGATTCATTCTGACTGTTTGTATTACCTGTCTTCATCTTTCTTAATCAACTAGGTTTCTGCTCCAGCTAGAATATCATTTTCCTTTATAGTCTTTTATAGTTTTAAAACAATCTTCTTAAATAATCTTATTCCATTAAATAAACTTATTCCATTATTTCATTTCTCATTTTATATATGTGTTTTATTTTATATTTTATATATACAGCTATATATATAATTTTGGATTTTATTTTATTTTTATTATTTTTAATTATTTCTTTATTACTATTATTATTATTATTATTATTGTTATTACTAGACCACAATAGTTATGACATAAAGTGATTCATCTTCATTCATGCTCCAATCCTTCAAACACAATTATTTTTTTTTAAAACTTGGCTAGGACACCTTTGAAATGATTCTGATTTATTGCCTTACTTCCCTTTTTTAAGGAATGGTATCCCTGTCCCTGGTTTTATAAGGTAATTATATGTTCATCTAAAACTTTTTTAGTTATCTTTAGCTTTTCATCTTTGTTATTTTACTTTACAATTTTAATGATTCTTTTAAATTTAAGGGCCAGATTCAATAAAGCCTATGCTAAGTGTACACACTATGTATTCAAGAACATTTTTATCACATTTTTTTGTTTTCTAGTCACTCAGAACAATTACACTAAGTGTACACGTAGTCTACACTTTGTGGTAACCTTTATGAATCCCTGTCAATATTTAAAGCTTCAAGAATATCAGTAGGAAAACTAAAACTATGAGGAAGAAGGTATGAGTTATGTCTGTGTTGCCTGTTCACTCAGAACGGTGTACGCTTAGTACTTACTTAGTGTCATTTGTAACAACATCACTAGTCATAAAATCTGTTCCACCCCTCCTTTTTATGACCAGTATCTTGACTCATAGACCTTAATTAATTATTTAATTAGTTCAGTTCCATAATCATTCTCATCATTATGTCTTTTATGTTGGGGAAAAACTCCCCATATATTTATAATTTCAATTGCATTATCATCATTATCCCTATTTTCTTTTTCTTTCCTTTTTCTTCTTTCATCTTTTTTCTTATATATAGACACACTTCTCCCTCTATCACCCTTTCCTCATGCTCACCAATACCATTAGTCTATATTTTGAAGTGTGCTAACAACTTTAACTTTAAGAAAAATAAGGTCATTTCTGATACATAACCCATGATCCTTCACATTGTTTTTTTCCACCCAATCATAACATTTTTTAAATTTGATATATACTAATTATTTTTATTTACGCATAAACCCACAATATACTCTCCCTCAGTTTAATGAGGAACTCCTAATTCATAAATCTCATACAATGGACCCCTGTTAAAGCATGATTTAGGGATGCAGGCTTCTGCATGTAAAATTATTTGAAACCACGACTCTGATTTTGGCATAAGATACAGTATGTTTCACCTCACTGTCAAAGCACTATCAATACATCAGCAGTTTATCTTATTTTATGTTACTGCGTCTCTAAGAACAAAAATCTGTTTGTTTTCACAAAGTACACTATGAGGTGGATCTTCTGCCTCTTTCACTTAATACAATTAGTTTCTATCAATCGTTTTTCCTTTAAGTTTCTTTGAAGCACTATAAGGATTTTTTTTTTTTCTTATTTTTACTTTTAGACATTTTCACACACTCAGCTTCTACTTCTTTTACAATTTTAGTTTCTCCCAGCACAGTTTATTTCCACATTAATAATATGTACTTTTACCTCTTATCCCCACACCCTCTCCTTTTACCCCCCCCCCGCGGCTTTCTTTCTTTTATGTTTTCTTTTGTCTTTCTTCGTTTTCTTTTTCTTTCTTCATCGCTACTTTAGTATGACATTTCATGGCTAACTTATATGATTAATTAACATTTCTAATGCTCAGCCCAGAATCCTTTGCTATTAATCCCCATACCCTTAATAATTTTTGAATTTGAGTTATAACTTATAACAGACCCCTACCCACAAACCCATTCTTCCCACTCCCCTAGGCAAATAAGGGACTCTAAGCCCATAAAACCTTTACATTGTACCCTTCATTTTATCAAGTTCTGCAAGATCGAGAATGTTAAATAACTCAGTGATCTATATCATTATATATGGTATTATTTGGAAGTTTTACACCAGGACTGTTTTAAGCATGTGCACACTACAGCAATTATTTAAAATACAAACACTATTACAGCAAGTATCCATAGACATCCATGAGACCCAAACCTGGATACAAAATGCTTTTCTAATACATTTTTTAATGGTTTACCTAAGCAGATCTGAGGACGTTTCTTAGGCAAAACTGCTGTTAAGACATCTACTTTTTATACAGTGCTTAGTTATTGCTCTATTATTATTGTTTAGATTTGTATAGTTTGGTTCATTTTTAAGGTTTTAAGCTCACCCATTTTTTAATTTGTATTTGTTTAAAGACAAGGCAACCTCAGTATATTGATAGGTGTCAGAAAAATATGTATTAACGTGTGTGCTTAATGCTGATTAGAGACGAAATAAGTTAACACATTTTTCATTCTATTTTATATGCACTGTTTTATATACAGTTGAGTTTCATATGAGACTAAAAGATGCTTTTTGAAACTGCAGTGTGCTTTCTGAAAACTTGCAAGATGCCCTCTGACCTAATAATTGCTAGCATAGCAATATTCATGTTTATGCCTTTTGGAAATGTACTTGAGAAGCAGGTGATTATCTGCTAGGTTAGGGAGAAATGAATGAACAATGCTATATTCTGTAATGTAATGATTTTAAACAATCAGCTCTGTTCGAAGTATGAGAACATGCACAGCTGCAGAAGTTAGAGATAACATAGACAAAGGACTGTTAGAGAAATGAACTGCAATCTATACTTGCTTTGTGCTCGAATTAGCCATAGTACCTTGAATGGTAACATTGCATATATCTAACCGGTGGTAGCCAAGGCCACATTGTTTTTCCTAGGAAGTTTCTCACAAAAATTGATAGTACTAGCAGAATATTGTAAAAACAATCACTACGAAATGATGAGGACAAAACTTGTGATTCACTACGTCAGCTTGGTAGGCAATGTCTTATTAGAAAATGTATAAAAATGCCTGCATTTCCTGATTCTAGTTAGACAAACTCTGTATCAGCATGTTTTTGTCTCCTTGCTGCAAGATTAAAGTGCCTTAACCTGAACCTACCATGTATTGATCATTTTTAAAGTATATTTTTCCTTTGACAGTTTGGTCCTTCGGACCGGAAATATCTCTCACGCTAGGCTCAGGTCAGAATTGGGCCTGGTGGCATGTACCCGTACGGAGAAGTGGCCACATCAGCTCTTCTGCTTTGAAAGACCTCCGACTGAATTGTCGTTCGAAAGAGGCCAGCCACTGTTTCTGATCTGGGATTGGAGGATGAGTCAACATTCCGGTGGATCAACACACGGAGGGTCAGGTAAGGAGGAATTTGCCTTTTTTCTGTTTTAGATCAGGGACTTGTTACAGTATTGTTTTGTCAGGGAGATTTGCATGTGCAGATCAGGGACAAAAAGATTGCTGTCTTGTCATAGATCAGGGAAACAGAATAGGTAGGCAGTTATTCTAGATAAACTGGGAAAAGGTGTAAAATCATGGTACCACGTGATAAAAAGGGTTACGTAACAATTTCTAACTTAGCTAAGGCAACATGGGAAATCAGTGCACAAAAAGTTCCCGAGACCCGCCCTTAACTGAAGACGCGAAATATATGCAATTACAGCGTTCCGATGATGTTAGGTATTATACAAAGTGGGTTGATAAATACAAATTTGATGGTAATTTAGATAAACCTTCACTTATTAAACTTGTTAGACAACTTAAAACAGACGCAAAAGGTCAGCTAAAATAGCAACAACAATTAGGAGTCCCTCAGGCACACAGGTGGCTTGAGGAAGCAAACCGCAGGGAACAAAAGATTAAAAATTCAAAAGCAATGTTCTTAGACAAAGAAGACAATAACTTGGTAATAGCAACAGCCCCTCTTCCACCCCCTCCGCTTCCCTTACCAGAATATGAAGCGAGTGGACAAGCTGATCCACCTCCGCTATACCCAGCTGTTCCTGCAAAACCAAAACCGTTTGTCAGAGATCCTATCGAGACCAGGTCTCGAACACGCAACTTAAGAGGGGATATTGAATTATATGAAATGAATAAAAATTCACAAGCTATGAGTGAAGAAGAGATATGTCCACTCATAGAAGTACCAAATCCGCAGGCAGGACAGGCAAGACAGGATCCAACTCTTCTAGTATATAGACCGTGGACACTGGAAGACATCCGGAAAGCCACAGAGGGAATTCCCCATCCAAAAGTTAATTTTAGAAAATTCTTAGAGGACTTACAAGGCATGAGGTTAAGTTACCATTTGAATGGAGAGGAAGTCGAGAAAGTAGTTAGACAAATCGTAGGTCCAGATTGGCACATGATCAGTGGCAACTGGAATCCCTGTGACGCAGAGCTTAGACCACTCCCACATAGTAACGCAGAACTGGACAACAGAGTGAAAGGTCTGACAGACCGAATCTCTGAAAAATGGAAGCCTAGGGCTGATTGGACTTGCATTAATCAGTGCATACAACAAGAAGGTGAAACTGTTGATAGATATTATGCCAGATTATTAGAATGTTTCAATAACCATTGTGGAATGCAGGTACCTGAAGACCAAACACATGATTCCCCATATGAGCAATAGTTAAAGAATGCATTTTTAAAAGGCAGTATTGCACCCATTAGCAGCTTTATTACAAAGCACATGGTAGATCATCATACAAGTAGACTACAGTCACTACTTGAATATGCAAGACATGCCGAAAGGCATTTTAATTGCAAAAAGAAAAAGAAAACTCAAGTATTTGCAGTAGAAGACGGTTCAGATGTCTTTGTAGTACAAACTGGGAAGAAGGGTAAGAAAAATACCCAGGGAAATAAACAATCTGATAAACAATCAGAGGACTTTGAAGAGAGAAAGAAAAGGGTGAATGTTTTAAATGCGGGAAAAAAGGACATCTAGCAAGGGATTGCAGGCAAAATAAAAAGGTAACCACGGAAGACAAGGAGGGTGAGAAATGACTATATGATAGTCAAGAATCACTGGATAGAAATAAACAAGAAAAGACAAATGCAAATGTGATAGAAGGGGTAGAGGATGTGACAGAAGAAATAGAGGATGTAAATGAAATCACAGATAATGAAGAAAATGAAATTTTGGACTTAGCATTATTGAGCTTAGAGCTCTACTTAGCAGACACAAAACCGGAAGTTACACTTCTGGTAGAGGGGAGGGAAGTTAAATTCCTGTGTGACTCAGGGGCTTCACGGACCCTGATACATCCTTCCAAACTACCAGAATATTCAGAATCACTTGATTACGAAATTTGTACTGGGACACAGAAGGAAACAGTGTAGTAAGCTGTTCATTGCCCCAGGAATTCCTAACAATTTACAAATCTAGAAAAGAAACACGCAAAGCAGGCACCTTGAAGTAGTAAGTCCGGAACACAAGTTCAATGTTTTCTTAAATGAATTGCACTTTCATGTAAAACGGGTCACCAAAACTCTGTAGTTAGCGTACTAACCACAAGCAAGAGTACGGAAAGATTTTACGTTTACTACTTCAAGGTGCCTGCTTTGCGTGTCACTTTACAAATCTAATCGATTACCACATGTAAGTTTAACTAACGATAGAAATTTGAAGTGGGCAGACCTAGGAGAAAAAGTCACAAGGTGGGAAAAGCAGACAGAGTTAGAACTTTCCGAACAGGGAGTACAAAAGCAGAAATTAAATTGGATAACGCAGACACACCCAGCTGTATACTCACAGGCAAGTGAGGATAGCTGAGTAGCACTCTTACTAGAGGAAGAAGAAAAAGCCTTATGAGACATGCCAGAGACTCTCTGGTCAACAGGGAAATCAGATGTAGGACTTATTCATACAGCAGGACCAGTTATTATCACGTCAAAATCAGCATTTAGACCTCAAAAGAGACAGTATCCCTTAAGAAAGTATGCAGAAATAGGAATCAAACCTATAATAGCAGCCTTACTTAAGGAAGGAGTCTTGATAGAATCTCCTGATTCACCAATGTAATACACCCTTATTTCCTGTTAAGAAAGCAAACAAAGAATGGCGTATGGTCCAAGATTTACAAGCTGTAAATGACGCAATTATACCCAGGGCACCTACGGTGCCAGATCCACACACTTTATTGAATGATTTGAAACCTCAACAAAAGTATTTTTTTGTGGTAGATATTAGCAATGCAGTTTTCTCAATACCGATACACCCTGACAGCCAATATTGGTTTGCATTTACATTTCAGGGGAAACGGTATACATATACGAGACTACCACAGGGATATTGTGAAAGTCTAACAATATTCGCACAAGAAATGGCAAGTAACCTGGCAGGATTTATCCCGCTGAAAGGCAGTCAGATTTTACTTTATGTAGACGACATTCTGCTGGCAGCTCCCACCCAGCAAGAATGCAGAGAGGACACCATAGCATTATTACAATTTTTAGCCACTCAAGGACACAAGGTAAACAAAAACAAACTGCAACTTTGGAAAAAACAGGTCAAATACCTGGGATATGTAATATCCAAAGAAGGCAGAATATTAGATGAAGACAGAAAAACAGCAATATTACAGGCACCTAAACCAACTACCAAGAAGGAAATGATGTCCTTCCTGGGTGCTACTAACTTTTGTCGGAGTTAGATTCCAAACTATGCCTTGGAATCTGCTCCACTGACTAACTTGATATTCAAAAAGCCGATGGCAGCACAAGATTTATTACAGTGGACACCAGAAGCAGAATCAGCTTTCTGCAAACTGAAACAACTGATAGCTTCTTCCTTTGTTTTAGGATTACCAAACTATCATAAACAATTCTTCCAAACTGTAGACTGTAAGCAAGGTTATATGACATCAGTGTTAACACAACAGCATGGGGACAAACAACACCCCATAGCTTATTATTCATCACAGCTAGACCCAGTGGCGCGATCCTTGCCCCACTGTGTACAAGCAGTAGTCGCAGCTGCAATGGCAGTGCAGGCTTCAGCCTCAGTAGTATTGTTCCACCCTCTCACATTGAGAGTGCCTCATGCAGTCGTGATTATTTTACTGCAAGAGAAAGTAGCATATCTTTCTCCTGCTAGACATCTTTCCTGTATGACTATACTGTTGAGCCAACCTCATATGACAATTGAACGATGCACAACTTTGAATCCATCAACCTTGCTCCCAACCCCTGCAGATGGCAAACCACACTGCTGCCTGCAGGAGATTGAGCAAAAGACACTACCTAGAAAAGATCTCACAGATGTTCACTTGGATGATGCCGAGGTGACATACTATGTGGACGGCTCGTGCAGGAGGGGTCCTGCAGGACAGAATCTAGTGGGGTATGCAGTAGTTTCTGATACCGAGATTTTAGAAGCAAAGTCTTTACCACACAACTTATCTGCACAAGTAGCAGAATTGATTGCTTTGACAAGGGCATGTACATTGGCAAAAGGTAAAAAAGTGAACATTTTTACTGACAGCCAGTATGCTTCAAAAAAAGGTCATGGACAGTGAAGCATAAGGAATGTGAATACAATGGTGGAGAATATGGAGGAGTATGAAGGGTCTGCCTCACCAGCCCAGGGGAGCTTCCAGATGTCAGTCACTTCCATTGCTGACATCATGGATGGGCTCTGCCTCCTGCGGGCTGATGGATGGAACTGACCAGTAATGTGACTATATCAGCTGAACAAGGAGACACTCGTGAGTGTCAGTGCATGTGTCCAGCTGCTGACTCACCTTAAGTATGATTAGCCACCTCACATTAAACAGCAAATGACCTAGAATGATATTTCTGGACAGCAGTTAGAAGAGAAGCCTCCACCCCCTTCCTGTAATGTTGCTGTACAGGCCATCAGTGAGCCCTCCATGTCAGGTTCCACAAGGTGGCCTTCATCCCACTGCAGAGAAGCAGGCATGAGGACTGCAGGTCACCCAATAGCATACACATTGACTTGTGCAGAGCCAGGTGTCCACCACCATACCTCATCCTGCACCAAAGCTCATCCTCTAAAAAGAGGAAATAAAAAATGAAAACAAAAATAAATAAATACAACAGATTATGCACATACATATTACAACTTTGTTTCAATTTTATGTCACAGAAGGTGACATACCACACTCTGCTGCTTGGAGATCATGTAACATCTCCTTAGGCAGAACACATGATTCAGGGCAATTTCCCCTGCCAGTGTAAAACATAAGTAAACAGTAATAGCTGCAAAAGACTCCTTCCAACAAAAGGTAATGACAGCAAGGGATGACAGAATCTACAGTGCCAAACAATATACACAGTGATTACAGCTGGAAATTCCTCCCTCTCCCTAACCTCTGCCTACCACTGGTGGACAAGGTTGGTATGGTACTTATGCAGGTTGCTGTGCCTGTGCTGACACTGCTTAACAGAGTGGAGGATATCAGTGGAATAACTCACCACCGTGGCAAGCTGGTACCAAGCATCAGTCTTCTACATGGGACCATTTTACTACCCAGGCAGATGTTAACTATAGTCACTGTGCAAAATAATGGAGAAAGATTTTCATCTGCTGGCAGCTCTAGATGTGAGCCCTGCTGAAGCTAGTGCTTGAAGAGGCCATGCCCACTCTACAGGTCAGAACAAGGAGGAAAATGATAGCCTTGTGGAATGGCCTCAGAAAATGGACTCTACATGATGCTCATCATCGTGCTGTATGACTTCATGATGGACAGCATCACTAGCATGGACAGGTGATGCTACAAATTTTAGGGTGTCCATGTATGAGCACACCATGCACATGACCACTCAACCAAAGCGCGAGAAGTAATAATCATGATAACACTGGCTGTGGCTGATAACGTTTGAGCATACACTGTTGGAAACTCCTGGGTTCTGACTGGTGTGATTCTCATACAATCTGGAAATATATCACTGATTGATAAGTATATTTCTTGGCATTTTAACTTTTCAGAGTTCTGCATTGTCTTAATTTTGCCTGACTGAATTATTGTTTGCCTGACTGAATTATTTTATATATTTTCTGGCATTGTTTTATGTTTCTCATCTGTCCTAAAACTGTTTTTCTCCCTCCCTCCCACCCTATTCTTGTAGAGTTGTCATAGTTGGTGGCTTTGCAGTTGCCTGCCCCTACTGTAAATTTGATCTGGGACACCCCTCCCAGTCTGGTGTTCACTCTACTTAATACAGAGAGAGCATTTGAGAAGGCCAACCCACTTAGGTTCTTAACCTCTGCTCCTCCCTCCACTCTTCTTGGACTTTACTAAAAAAAAATGCACTTTATTTTGCTTTTGCCTCATCTTAAAAGTACTCAATTGTATTTATTCTGTTGCATTTATTACTGCTTGGTAGTAGTCTGATTAAATTGTAACTGTTATTCTAAGCCTTTCGGTTTAAGTACTTGGGCTTCAGATCACTTGTTCTACATTAAGAAGGTTTGTGGTCTGCACTGTTGTGGCAGAACAGGTAGCTTACATCCTTCTAAACTGGGAATTGCTGATTGAAGGCTCATTGTCTGTTTTTCTAAAAGTGTATTAGTTCTGGTTTAAGCATTTGGGCTTCAGGCCAGTTATTTTACATTAAGAAGGTTTGTGGTCTGTACTCTTGTGGTAGGAGAGGTTAGATTCTGCCCTTCTGAGCTGGGAATTTCTGGTTAAAGGATTCTTGTGCCTGCTTATTTGAACTGTTTCTTTCTGAAATTGGTGTGCCTTGTTTGCTGTAGCATAGACTAGATTCAGGCATGCTGAATCTAGCTTTGTTTGTATAACATGAGCACTAATCCAGGCCACCTTTTTTGGAGAAGGTTCCCCTGCACCCTAATGGCAGGAGTGTGCAGTCAGAACTTGTCTGATTGAAGACTGCTGGAACAGGGCTCAGTTTTGAGTTTTTTTACTGGTTAATTGGGTAATTTGTTTAAATCAGTTTGCTCGTTTTCTATTGTTATTTAAAAAAAATGCACTTTATTCATTGGCTTTTGCTGTATTTGTGTTTCTTCCTACTTTATTGCATTTATTCTGCTGCATTTATTACTGCTTGTCAGTAGCCTGATTAAATTGTAACTGTTATTCTAAGCCTTTGGTTAAAGCAGTTGGGCTTCAGACCAGTTGTTTTACATTAAGAAGGTTTGTGGTCTAAACTGTTGTGGCAGGACAGGTAGCTTACATCCTTCTAAGTTGGGAGTTGCTGATTGAAGGCTTAATGTCTGTTATTCTAAGAGTGTATTAGTTCTGGTTTAAGCACTTGGGCTTCGGGACAGTTACATTAAGAAGGTGTGGTCTGCACTCTTGTGGGAGGAGAGGGTAGATTCTGCCCTTCTGAGCGGGGAGTTTCTGGTTAAAGGCTTATTGTGCCTGCTTATTTGAACTGTTTCTTTCTGAAATTGGTACACCTTGTTTGCTGTAGCATAGACTAAATTCAGACCTGCTGAATCTAGCTTTGTTTGTATAACTTGAGCACAAATCCAGACCATCTTTTTTGGAGAAGGTTCCCCTGCACCCTAGTGGCAGGAGTGTGCAGTTAGAACTTGTCTGATCGAAGACTGCTGGAATGGGGCTCAGTTTTTAGCTTTTATTGGTTAATTTGTTTAAATCAGTTTGCTCATTTGCTACTGTTATATTAATAAAAAATAAAAATAAAAAATATACTTTATGCATCGCTGCTTAGCTAAGGTTAAACTATTCCTGGTGCCATAAAGTCTGCTCTTCAAATTTTCCCTTAGAACTAGCCAGTTTTTTAGTTTTAACACTCAAATCTGTTTCTTTGAGCTCAGCATTTGTTCAGAAGTTATTGTAAGCACTAAATAAGCAGCACTCAACTTTCCTCACTTGTAGGAAAACAGTTTTTAGTACTTAATAAATAAGCACCTATCCAGGCATGTCTAAGGGTCAGCTCCCGGTGTTTTCTCATGTCTTCCTGGTGAATCTGGGCATCTTGGGGCAATGCAGCAATTGCCTCATGTACACAGACAACCTCCTCCTACCACCCAACACTACAACCTGTGAGAGATGCACTTATATAGCCAAACTGGAAGCAAAGCTGTCTTCACCCAAGACTGGACTAGACAGTCAAGAGGAGAAGGTAAACACTTGCACCACACCACACTCATCACATAGTCCCTCAAAACCTACACCACCAAAACATACACATAGCAACACAAAGCACACACCTACATTCACGGAGGCTCTCAATAAAAATCTGCTCAAGCAACAGAGACCTCCAAAGCAGAAACGCATGCAACCTCCGCATCCCAACACAACCCACAACACACACACAGCCCACAAACTCAATGTAACACTCAACCACATCTCATAAGGCATAACAATGTACCCAACACTCTAGTCATAGGTGACTATAGTCAGGCACACTGATGTTCCACTCACCAGGCTAAACAAGGAGAAAGTTACTGTCAGCTGCCTGTCGGGTGCCAGGATCTTCCACATAATGCATGCATTCAGGTCACTCCACAACAAGTACAGATATGACTCTGTCATTGTCCATGTTGGTGTGAATGACCTGAGATGTACCTCCATGGACTACATGAAAAGAGACATGGAGGAGCTCTCTGATCTTGTAGCCCAGGTAGGTATGACCCTAGCGATGAGTAGCATCCTTCCATCACCCAGAATGATACCACAGTACAAAGATAAAATGATTGACTTCAACAGCTGGCTAAGCTTCTGGTGTCATTCTAAGATGACCCAGTATATTTCTCCCTAGGATGACATGATCGACAGACCATGATGCTTTGCCAGAGATGGTCTGCACCTGTCACCCTTGGGATTCCGGATACTGGCTTAGGCTCTTTCCACCCCTATAGTGCCTTTTTTAGGCAAGGTTGAAATGGCAAATTCACCACCATAACAGGTACAAGCAAACAAAATCTGTGGGTAATGCTACTCAATGCTAGAAGTCTAAACCTCAAAATGCATTCACTTGAGACACTTCTAAAATGGAGAACATCGACATCTGTGCAGTGACAGAGACTGCTTCAAGGCTCCAGGGAGCACCCCTGCGTTACCAGGCTATAATTCATACCACACCTTTCGGCCACCTAACCTGGAATGAAACACTGAAGGTGGAGGCATGTCCATATTCATTAAGGATAGCCACATCTCCAGGTTAGTTGCTCAGCATAATGCATCCAAGATTATCCAAGTGCAACTAACTCTGGGCAAGACTGCAATCCAAATTGTAACTTGCTATAGATCCCCCACCATGCCCCAGGATTCCCACTCCTCATTTCTTGATACACTGGAAAATATTAGGGTACAACCCAACATCCTAATAATGGGTGATTTCAACTACCTCACCATTAACTGGGAAAACTATTCATGTACCAACTCTTTTGCTCAACGTTTTCTGGAATTCATTAATTCCAACGCCTTCGATCAACTTATCCACACCCCCACCAAGGGCAGCAATATCCTAGACCTGGCCATTACCAACATGGGTGACCGTTGTTCCACACCAGAGGTCAATTCCTCATTGGTCAGATCTGACCACAAAGCTAATCAGCCTAGACATCCACATCCTGCCCCCACCCCCCATTAGGGAAACTACCGTAAAAAAATTCTCCAAAGCCAACTTCACGCGTCTTAAGATAGAAGTGGCAAACTTCATGACACCCATGCAGACGGACAGTAGAGGTACAACTGCTGAATCCTACACAAATGCACTTTATAAGCACTTACACGAGTGCATGGATTGTGCTATCCCTAACAGAACGAAGATGCTATCCTCTAACAAAAAGGAAGCCAATCTGGTGGTCCCCTGCCATAAACAAACTCTACAACAGAAGAAAGAAACTGTTGCAAAAAAGAGTAAAATCCCATGACTGGAAGAACTCCCTGGTCAGCCTCAGTAAGAAACTGAGATCCCTCATAAAATCCTCCAAAGCTAGTTATGAAAACAAAATCACCACTGATTCTAAAGACAACCACAAACCATTCTATAACTATGTCAAGAATCTCATTGGCAACACTCAGATCTGCTCTGAGTTACAGCATGAAGGCACTAAATATACAGAACCAGCTGATATTGCCAACATCCTGGCAGATAGGTTCAGTGCTAACTTTACCCCCCCCTAGAGGGCCCATCTCTATACCGGAAGAATGCAAAGTTCCTGTAATCATGGCTGCACAGGTAAAAACCACACTCTCCAAAGCTAGGAAAACAGCATCCATGGGACCTGACAACATCCCAGGCTGCATTCTACATGAACTACAGAATGAACTGGCACCCCACCTAAGCACCATGTTCAATCATAGCCTCACCTCAGGCTTTGTGCTCACTGAATGGTGCACAGTGACAGTTATCCCACTCTACAAAGGAGGTGCCACCATGGACCCTGGGAACTACCACCCCATTAGCCTAACGAGCCTGGCACCAAGGTCATGGAATGTATCATCATGGAACTTATAAACAAAGACATTGGTAATCTCCAAACTCTGGACCCCACCCAGTTCGGGTTTGTAAAAAGCAGAGCATGTCTCCTAAACCTGACTGACTTCTTTGAAGCAGTCAACAAAGCCATAGATGAGGGTAAGGTGGTTCACACAACCTATCTAGATCTCACCAAGGCTTTTGACACCATTCCCCACTCTGGAATTATAGATAAACTCACTAAACTAAGTATAAATCCCTATGTCACAAGATGGGTTGCCAAATGGCTCACTGACAGAACCCACACTGTGAAAGTAGCAGACTCCAAATCCGACTTCAGATCAGTGACAAGTGGAGTACCACAGGGTTCAGTCCTGGGCCCTCTCCTGTTTGGTATATACTTTTCTGAAGAACAGGCTAACACAAAAGGTCTTTGGCTAATGAAGTTCGCAGATGACTGCAAACTAGGAGCCATAATTGAAACTCCTAACGATGTGGACAACCTACAAAAGGGCCTCGTTGAGACAGATGCCTGGTGTCAAAGCCATGGCCTCAAGCTCAATGCTAAAAAGTGCATTGTCATCCCCTTTGGTAAAAACTCTGTACCCATGAGCTGCCACATAGGTGGTAGTCTACTTAACATCGAAAGTGTGATAAGAGACCTTGGGACACAGGTGGACAGTAGTCTCTCCTTTGATAATCACATCACCACAGTAGTCAGGAAATCCTTCTACGTGGCACACCTCATCATAAAAGTTTTCTCTTCCAGGAAAAAAGAAGTCATTGTTCCCCTTTACTCGTCACTCATTAGACCCATTATAGAGTACAACGCCCCTTTTGGTATGTACCTCACAAGACATCTACAACAAATGGAAAGGCCACAGAAATACCTCACAAAGAGGATTACCGGCCTCAAACAGATGCCCTACGCAGACCGTCTCAAAAAATTCCAGCTTTACTCCATCGCATATCACCTACTCAGAGGCGTTCTCTGCCTAACATACAAAGCTATGTTGTTGGACATGCTCCACTTAAAGAAATCCCAATCCCTCCAAGCTACACGCTGTAGGGACCTAAACTTTGTCACCACGATAAACAGAACATGCTGGAGGGATAGATTTCTGTCCCAGAGACTTCCCATACTGTGGAACAAACTAACTATCTATATCAAACAAAGCTCCTCATTAGCACTCTTCAAGAAAAATCTTGATGATTAGATGGGAAATAGGAAATTCACCCCGGGGATCACCTCTGTGGCTCTGCTTGGCAGGGGCACAGGAAAATAATTTTCTTGGGTGCCGAAAGCCAGGGTACCTTTTTGGCTAGGCTTGTATAGGCCCAAGGGCTGATAGCCTAGTACCTACTTATGTACCTATGTTATAACAGCAATTCAGAGACTATTATGCTAATTCACCTCATTAGCATAACTGATGTACTATAAGGTTTGTTTTAGTGGGATAAAAACTGAGATTATCATATTGTAGGAGAATACATTATGATGAGGCATTGAGGAATTGAAATACAGTGGATAACAGATTGTACTGCCTGATAGGTATACTGTCAGCAGACAATATGATGGGTAATGGACTTGAGGACTGAAGGATGCACACAAGGATAAATGGAGGCAAAAGGAATGGATACTTAACAGTAAAATATGTGATGTAGCATAGGATATGAACATGACAGGTGGCTGTCCTGCTGTTCATGAGGTTGCTCACACTGACAGGGAGCACTAGGCCACAAGGGCATGATAGGTTACTGTAATGCTTTCAGGAGGCTTCCTCTGATAGGAAACACAGCACAAAGGCATGACAGGTTACTGTTTTGCTGTGGGGAGGTAACACTGTAGTGTGTTCACACAGACTGCAAGACATTCTACCATTGATATAATGCTGGCTGCTTGTGGACCTATTTGTGATGTTGAGGGTGACAATGGAGAAAATCATAGACACTAGTCCCAAAGGCTAACACATGCTGCTCTGCTAATGCTAATGTTACTACTAGCATCATAACGTGGATGAGATTCCTGTACACTGGAAAATCCAGGTGTTTAGAACAGATGATTGTTGTGGCTAATCCTGCTAATTTTTGCACATTTCTAAATATTTCCATAATATTTAATTTCACTATTTGCATACATAATAGCTCCCAACAGCATGCTGGCACTCATTTGCATGCATTTATGTAGTCATTTGCATATAATGAATACCATGCTGTTTCTCTGGTAGTGCAATTGCTCTACATGTCACCCTGCACCTCACTACTTACTATGCTAGTTCATGTAATGTTGTGCTGTATTTGTTTCTGAATATTTCCTCAGTGTCTTGTCTCCTAATATCCAAATATTCACTTCAGTTGCTGTTCTAGTACCAATAAAGGACTCCCAGTTGATCAAATTCCACACTTTAATATCCAATAAAATATACAAACTTAAAGGATTTAGTGCTTTCATTTCGAACACACCAGAAACTTCTTCAGAAATGCAAACAAAAAATTACATATAGATTAAAGAAATTTATTAGAAGTATGTCTTTACAAGAAATGTGACTACAGCATGAGATGCAAAGACCAGACATTGTCACAGAAGTAAGATCATTTGGTGTGCTTAAACAATTGTTCTTTTAGTTTGTTTCTAAATAATTGAAGTATCTCTTGCAGCCTAACTTCTGCATATAGCTGATTCCAAACAGCAGAGCCAAGCCTAGAGAAAGTTATTTATCCTGTGGAGGTTTTAAGACAAGGTCTAGTGTGAGTAATACTATCTAACTGGCTGTCTCTAAAAGTGTGGTTACGGCTTCTTGATTTGTAATATTGTTTTTAGGAGGGGGCAGTGTCCCATTTTTAACAAATGGTAGATTTGACAGCTAAGTAGAAATGTGTCTCTGTCATGTGCAGGTAGCCAGTTACACCACTGTAGAAGCTGGCAGTGATGAGTTCAGGGTTTTGCAAGAAGAACAAAACAAATGTTAATAGTTGTTTGTATTTTATGTGCATTTGTGCTGGAATGTAAGGTTACAAGGAGCTCATACTCAGTTTTAGAGATAAGCACATTTTTAGCTAAGTCATTATGAACTCTAGCAGTGAAGAGGTATCAGATTCTATAGCATTGTTTTAGTTGGTGGAGTCTTTTGCTAATAATATTGCCAGTTTAAATACTTGGGATCAATAGTTCAGAGTAATGGTGTGTGGAATAGAGGTGAAGATGAGAGTACAGGCAGGGTGGAGTAGGTGGAGAAGAGTGTCAGGAGTGATTTGTGACAGATGAGTACCAATAAGAGTGAAAGGGAAGGTCTACAAGAGGGTAGTGAGACCAGCTATGTTATATGGGTTGGAGACAGTGGCATTGACAAAAAGGCAGGAGTTAGAGCTGGATGTGGCAGAGTTAAAGATGTTAAGATTTGCACTGGGTGTGACGAGGGTGGACAGGATTAGGAATAAGTATATTAGAGGGTCAGCCCAGGTTGGATGGATTGGAGACAAAGGCAGAGAGGCAAGATTACATTGGTGTGGACATGTGCTGAGGAGATGATGCTGAGTATATTGGGAAAAAAGATGCTAAGGATGAAGCCGCCAGGTAAAAGGAAAAGAGGAAGGCCTAAGATGAGGTTTATGGATGTGGTGAGAGAGGACATGCAGGTGGTTGGTGTGACAGACCAAGATGCAGAGGGCAGGAAGAAATGGAAACAGATGATCCTCTGGGGCAACCCCTAATGAGAACAGCCAAAAGAAGATGATGATGATTGCCAGTATGCCTGACCAAAGAAAGACTAGAGTCCAAGGTGATCCCTAGGTACTTCTGTTCTCTTACTAGTGGTAGTGGGTTGCAGTCTGTATCAGTAATAATTAGATTTGGGGATTTAGGGAGTTTTCGCAAGGTGCCAAATATCATGATATCAGACTTTAATGGATTGAACAGGGGCATGTTTTATTCATTCCATAGCATAAATCTGTAAAGATAAATTATAGTTTCTGTTGCAGGGACAAGGTATTCTTACATTATTCAAGTAATAAGATACCATTTGTGTAAAGTACTAAGATGAGGTGGGCAGGTCAGAGATAATAGCAGGATCCTAGGTGAACTCAGAATGTTCTGTTTTGAAGGTAACTTTGAAACCATCTTATTGTATTTGTGTCAAACATAAAGTTGCTAAGTTTGTAGAGGAAGAAGTTATGATTTGCTGTTTTGAATGTTTTCATCATATCAATGACTAGACCCACTGTTATTTTGGAATCATTCATTTTGTTATAAAAGGTGTTAGTGGTTGTGTATAACATTGTCAAAGTACTGAAAACATTTCTATAACCATCTTGTTTATCATAAAAAAGTCTATATTTGTTTATGTAATCCCAGAGTTATATGTATATTTGTTTTTCAAAAATTTGGTTAATGGGCACAGGTTTGCTAGAACCCTGTAATCTTTATATTCGTTAGGGTTTACTTTCCTGGAGATGGGATTGACATGTGAGTGCTTAAAGCCTGTGAGAAAATTGGCAGTGGTTAACTAGAGGCTGAATATATGAGTAAGATATGCTGATATGAAGGGGAAGCTAACATTTCCATAAAGATGTAGTGTAGTACAGTTTAGGGAGCTTAGATCTAGTTTTTTTTAAATTATGTTGAAAAGAGCTGTTAATGATTTAACTCCATGTTCAGATCCCCAGCCAATTACTTCTTTAACAGTAAGTTGCCAAAAGTAAAATATTGGGCTCTAAGTTGCTAAGATGTATAGCTGGGAGTGTTGAATTTGGGGGTCTTGTGCTATATTGCCAGTTGGTAGGGGGTTGAACATGGAGTTAGATCATTTACCTCTTTCCTGGGCTAAAGACTAGTATGGTCTGACTGTCTCTTAGCAATGAGGCCTTTGTTGCACTGGTAGCAATTCTGGCCTTTTTCTTGAGGTAGATGTATCTTTCATGTAGTATTTTTCTTAGTACTGTATTAGCAATCTATGAATATTCTGTACTATTCTCAGTTATAGGCAGATCAATGTGTTGCTTACATTCAATGATCAAGTATCCTCAGTATACTACCAAGGATTAGAAAGTCCAGACAGTCATATTTTCCCTTGGCCCATAGACAGCTTCACAGTGGTTAAGCACAACAGGCACTGGTGTGACATATACTTACTACAGACCCACTGATTCCCATGGTGGAACTGCACTTAGCTACATGGTAGGGATTACAGCTGTGGCAATTTCCACATGAAAATCATGATACTGGAGTCAGTAATACTTTCAAACTAAACATCAAACTTCACTATTCATATTCTTAGCTCTCTTTCTCACTTTTACTTTCCTATTATTATCTCTCAAAGTACTTTTATAATGTAATATGATCATTGAGTTTATTTAATTATTTTTTTAGTTCTTTTTTAGTCTTCTTAGTAGTATAATTTATTTAAGTATTTTTTTTTTTACTGTCACATGTGGAGTCAGTATTAAAGCTACTAAGTAAAAGTAATAACTAGAGTTGTTGTTAGTTTCTCTTAAAAACTTTTTTTCTTAAAACTCTTATGTGCTTGCTAAGTGTATTCTCTGTGGAGCTCTTTCTCCCTCTACTGAAATGGAAATATTCAACAAATGTAAAATAAAAATAAAAATAAATAAATAAATAATAAATAAATTTGTCTTCAAAATATTAAATAGGACTTATAGCTCATGTGTTGCTTCCTACCTCCTATAACTTACCTGTTTTGACACCTGTTGTCATTAGATGGAGCATGCTGAATGAAGAGTCAGTAATACCTTTTCTTATTTAACCCTGATCAGTTCATTGTCATAGTCATAGAACTTTACAGTTTACCTTAGACCTAGCACATGCAGAGCCTTTCAGGTCTCTTGGCGCACACTTATAGTAATAGATGTATCCCTGAAAAATTGTATTCATTTTTTCATGAGAAGGGTGGTATATAAGTGACATAAGGGATGCAAGCTAGGTGTTCCCATTCACTGGGTTAGCTAGTTCCCAGCATGGTCCTGACTAGCTGCGTTTAGTATGGCAACATTATAATACTTAAGGTTTATAATTTAACTAGTTGCCTTGCATTTCTTAGCACTTGTCCATTTTAATTGTGGAAAATAACATCAACTTATCACATCAAAAATACAATGAAGTACTAGTGGATGTACATAGTCATTATATATATATATATATATATATATATATATATATATATATATATAAATATAAATATATATATATATAAATATATATATATATATATATATATATATATATATATATATAAATAATTTACTTTATATGGCAGATCATTTTTTCTGAAGATGTTCAAGGAATGATGTAAGGAACAAAAGTGTTCACCATTTTGTGTTGTAATAAATAGTTTGCAGTGACTATCTTGCCTCAGCATCATTTTTTCATTGTTATGCATCACAAATATTAACACAGTACTGGATGATTTATAAATATATATATATATATATATATATATATATATATATATATATATATATATACAGTTCATATTTTGAGAAGTTAAGATTATTCTCTTCTTTACCTATCAACATCAGCATGTTCTGTTTATTAATAATCCTTAAAGAAAAAACACTTTTTCCTTCTTAATGTACTAAAGGCATTGAACTCCAGGTTACTTGTACTGCCTCTGAAAATTAAAACATCCCCTACTGTTTTTAGTTCTGTACTTTCCAAATGAAAATCATATTTACATGATCTGTACATATGAATAAGATGTTCCGTTACTACCTACAGCATAGCAAATGCAATCCTAATCGCCATTTCCTCATATTAGATGTCTCTCAACCTAAGCATTTTCGTTTTGAATACCGTTTTCAGCCTTTCCATTCCAAGTCTGACATCTAGATCCATTGCCTAGGATATGGGCAAGGAGTGAGGGCAGGTTGCCCAGGTGCAAGATGTTGGGGGGGGGGGGGCATGATCTACAATTTAATGGGGCAGAAGTGCAGTATCAACATTGCAAGAATTCATTCACTTAAACAGCTGTGGCTGTTTAAATGAATAAATGTGCATACCAGTCCTTTCAAAGTTTAGCAGTAGGTATTGCTACTTTGCCACAGTTCAGAAGAGTGTATGGTTTTTTGCTCTTCAACTTTGGTTTTAGGGAGTATCAGTGCTGCCCAGGGTACTGATTTACCTAGCTATTGCTCTCTTAGCTTCTCCAAAAACTGTTTCACAATTACTGTAATGTAATCTCATAAATTATGTTATCAGTAATGCCATGATTAACTTATTCTTACTAAAGACCTGTCTTGGTAGAGCTCCCATATGGATCACTAGTACTGCCTCTGCCCATCTCTGCCACAAAGTCAACCATGAGGTCAGTCCTTTCCCATATCTATTTAACTGACACTGTAGAATGTCTGTAAAAGAAAAGCATGCCTATTTGCTGATGACACAGAGATATATAAGAGGGCTGATAAACAAATGTAAGGAAATTATGTCAAGATAACTTGCAATAATGGAGGAATGGCCTAAAAAAACATGACAAATTAAATGGCATACAAAAGTGTCTAATGTATCTGTGAAGGAATAACCAGATGAGGTCATAACTTAAGGTGAAGCAATAACAGCAACACAAAACTGAAAGGAGTCCTAGGCAACTGATTTGAGTTAATATAAAGTTAAGCAAACAGACTGACAAACTAGCAAAGAAAGCAGACTATTAGCAAGCAAAGGAAAATCATCACCAACAGAAAACAAGTTATTATCCCTCTGACTGGGCAGCTAACCAGTCCCATCTGGAGTACTGTGTGATGTATGCTGATCTAGAGAGCTCATTTCTTTTCCAAAGACACCAGTACCCTCCAAGAAGGCCTGACATTCAACAATAACTGTTGCCAGAGCCATGGTTTAAAACTCATTGCCAAGAAATGCATATTAGCATCCTTTTGGAAGATGGCTACCACTGAAAACTACCACATTGATAATATTCCCCTAAGGGTAGACCCAATGGTCAGGGATTTGGGAACTTATGTAGACAGCAACCTGGCCTTTGACTATAATGTGTCTATGGTAGTAAGGAAATCATTCTATGTTACATAACTTATTATCAAGGGTATGACATTTGGGTCCAAGGATGTCATTGTTCTGCTGTACTCAGCTCTAATCAGACCAGTCATTGAGAAAAATTCCCCCTTCAGTATGTACTTGACCAGGCATATGCAACAACAAGAGCATCCACAGAGGTTCTACATAAAAAGAGTACAGGATGTAAACAAGATGCCCTACATGGACCACCTCAAAGCCCTATCCCTGTATGCCTACAGACTGCTGAGAAGTAATCTATGCCTGGCCTACAAAGCATCCTCTGATCCCATTCTGATGTATCTGTTTTACGTATGCAAAACAAATGGCATCAGAATTACCTGATCTAAGGACCTAAACTTTGTTTGCAATATAAAAAGGATATGTTGGAGAGACATGCATGTGTCCCTGAGACTACCACTTTTCTGGAACAGGCTTCCCATCCATGTAAAGCAGAGTTCGTCCTTATCTCAATTCAAGCATAACTTGAACCAGTGGATGAAGAATCAGAAATGTATCCCTGGTCTGGTACTTATGTCTCTATTAGACAGAAACACCCTGTGAATGCTTGACCACCCATGCCCAAGCCTGCATCCATCCATCCTCAACCCCTTTTACCATTTTGCACATGGGGTTAGGGTGTCACTTCAGCAGTGACAATCATCTCAAGCTAAGGTTTACACCACCAGGTGGCTAGCCCTGCCACGGTATTTCATTCATACCACTCACAAACACACACTCTCACCTATGGGCAATTTAGAGTGTCCAATCCACCTACTGCATGTCTTTGGAATGTGAGAGGAAACTAGAGCACCTGGAAGAAACCCATGTGACTGCAGGGAGGACATGCAGATTCTGCACAGAAGGCACCCCAGCCAAAAATCAAACCGGAAACCTCTTGCTGTGAGACGACAATGCTAACTGCTATACCACCACGGCCATCCCCATGCCCAAGCCTACATATACCCTTTGAAATAACCCTAGGGTATCAAAATTTGTCAGATACATTTATGGAGCATGGCTAAGGTAAAAAAGATCCCTGGAGTCATCAGCCTAATAATCACCTATTAACTTATGAACCTTGTGAACCAGAATATACATAAAATACAGGAGTATAATTAGGGCAACAAAAATGCTAGAAACCATAGAAAGAAAGAAAGAAAGAAAGAAAGAAAGAAAGAAAGACTATTGGAATTTAATAACTGCAGACTTAAAGAAAGGAGGCAAAGGGGTGTATGCAAGACACATTTGGGTCAACTATTTCAAGAAAAGATATAGATGATCAAAAGAGGACACATGAATCTATGAGGGTGAAGGCTTAATGGATTTAAGGTAAAGCATTTATTCACTGAAATACTGGTGCATGACTGCAGCAGCTTTCCAGAAGTTGCAGCAATGACAGAGTTCAAGATTGCACAGACGAGATATAAGGACACAGTATGAACATACAAGATGGAAGGCTTATGCAAGCTATGATATAGTATTTTTTCAGTGAAAGATTGATGGATCACTGCAACAGAATTCCCAAAGAAGCAGTGTCAGTAATAGAGTTTGGGAATGCATGGAGGACACAACTTAACAAGAAGATGGAGAAAGGGGCAGAATAATTGATCCAAATGGCCCTTATCTGGTATCAAAAAACGTGTTTCTGGTTTTGTATGCACTCTTTTATTCTTTGAGATCCACTTTACCCTATTTGGGTTTACAGGGAAATTAGAGCCTATTATAGCACTCAGTGGTTGTAAGACAAACAAATATTCCTGGAAGGGAGACAAGTCTGTTTAACTTACACACACACACACACACACACACACACACACACACACACACACACACACACACACACGCATTCACCCCCCAACACACAAAAGCACTCACACGCATACATATACATACATGCACATGCACCACACTTTTGGATAGTTCAGGAGCTTGCCAGTTAACCTATAGGCATGTTTTGGGGATGACACAGGAAACCAGACACCCTGCTGAAAACTCATGTGGGTACAGGGAAGACATACTGATCACAGAAAAGACACCCCAGCCGGTAACCAAAGTGTATCAAACACTGTGAGGCAGAATTCCTAGCCTCTGTACCACTGTACTTTTCATTTTCTTATGCATGTTTCACATAATTTAGTTTGCTACTGTTCATAGCTGGTATAGATGTGCATTCAAGGTTAACTTTATATCCACAGTCATTCCATAAGTTAACATGTTTGGTTTCCTGTGCTAATTTTTTAGTAACTGTTGTGTGTTTTTCGGGAAAAGTCTTTATATTACAAGTTACATGTGCAAGTTTTTTTTTTTTAATATTATGTGGTAAATGTTTCAACTAAAGACCACATACTATGTTTAGAGCAGATTTTGTGTCATGGGTTCCCAAACATTTTACTGAAGGACCATTAACAAACATATTTTAAGTCTCCTGGGCTACATGAAACCATTGTCCTGTCAAAAGACCTTAAATGTAAGTGTGTTTTTTGTAATTCTTTCTCATTTGCTAAATGACCAGAGCATTGCCTGATGATCATCAGCCCTCCATGATCTATAAGCCCTTTCATTCCTCATGGGGATAAGGGCCATTACCATACCATTCATTCCCATATGAGGTGAGAGGTGATCACAGGATGGTCATCCATATAGATGTCAGGGACTCCCCAGAACCCAGGAGTTCCTAGCACCCTCATAAGCTTCAGATAAAAACTAAGAGCTGACAGCCTATAGGGAGGGGCGCACAAGCTTCCCTGTGTAACTGCTCCCTGTGGCTATATCACAGCAGTATGACTCTTTGGACCAGGCTCCATGGGCTGCACCACCCAGAGCTCCTATTAGGTGTCACTCAAGTGCCGAGCAAGCCACCCCCCCTCCACATGCTGTTTAATAACATCTTCCCACCTCACTCCCTCCAGCCTGCTAGTCAAACAGTGGTCATCTGGGTCACAGGTAGGGCTTTATCCCTCTGTGCCATGGAATGGGGTTGCAACAATATATATTCTTGATCTAAATCTTGATTTGGCATTCCTCAACCATGAAAAAATGTGTTCACAAATGTGCATGCTTCCATACTTCATAATCTTACACACATATTTTTTTCAGATATAAAAAGTTGGCGCTTGATAGGTGCTTACAGAATATAAGCAAATCCATTTCATTCTTCTTCTCTTTAAAGTATTGCTTGTCTGCAGATCAGTAAGTTCCACTTGGAGAGACTCCAGTGTTGTACTTATACTGATTGCAAAGGGATCGCAGAAGGAGTATGTCAGTGGCAAGTGGAGTGTAAATCAGGCAACATTTCAGAAAACTGCTTCTGTAGCAGTATAACCTTATGCAGTGCCAAGTCTCCAGGAGATCTGATTTCAAGAATTTTGCTCTATTGCAGAAATTCACAAGTGAAAAAAAAAATATATATATATATATGTGTGTGTGTGTGTGTGTGTGTGTGTGTGTGTGTGTGTGTGTGTGTGTGTGTGTGTGTGTGTGTGTGTGTGTGTGTGTGTGTGTCTGTATATATATATATATATATATATATATATATATATATATATATATAGATATATATATAGATATATAGATAGATAGATAGATAAAGCTTGCACAGAACTAACTGCTTACTAAAGAGCTGCAGCTTCATTTTGAAATCCCTTCACAAGGCAAGACTGTAGCCAGGCAGGCTCTGCGTAGGGTCTATATTATATTCTCAAATGCCGACAATTTCGAATCTGACATTGTCGACATGAGAATAGTGAACACTGAGAATCTCAAATGTGTAAATGGAAATCTCCGTAAGGAGAAATTTCCATTTATTGCAATGTAGTGCAGTCTTGGAGTTGGTATATTTAAGTAGCGAAGGGTGTGGGGGGTTGCTTAAATCCGTTAGGGTACTTTTTTCTTTTTTGGGGGGGGGTCGTCATTTGAAGACATCCACCATATGGTGTCCACCATATGGTGTTCGATGTTTTCAACCATCGATCTTATAATATAGACCCTCTGAGTACATTTTTTTTTTCAGAGCATCTTTGAGAATTATTATAGGTCATAATGAGCAGAACATCTGGAACTTTCTAAACTAATGACCATGACATGGATTTGTATACAGCATACTTAAAGAAAGGAATAAGTGTCTCCTATAGCCATGTATGGTTGTAGGAATTAATAACTGAAAATTATGTGTACATTTCGGAAGTGTAGAAGAGAGGCAGCATTTGTCGGATTCAGGTCCTCTCACTGAAGGAAATATCAGCAAGTGACACTTTTGCAAAATGCATTGCTAAAAGCCACTTTTGGCGAACCTTAAAGTATTTTTTTCTGCAGGGGAATAAGCCCCTGGACCACCATGTAAGGGAACATCACCACACTCCCTAAACGTATAGATACTAACTCACCAATCATACAGTGGTAGGTAAAAGTGCAAACTCCTTTATCTCTGAATGCAACTGTCATTGAAATTACACTGAGGTATCAGCACTCACTGAAAATGCCTCTGTACACTTTCATGGCTCCCAGTTTGGAGAGGAATGTCCATTACTTGAATGGTACATGGGTGAATGGGGGCAATAACATAAAATCTGAGTACAGAACAGAAATTTCTAGCTACACCTTTAGCACATAACCTTAGATTCTGCAGGCCAGTTTCCCTTTACCTTACAGTTTTGTGTTGTCTTCATTGATATTCTGAGTTAAATTAGTTAAAAGAGACAGTTTCTGCAGCCTCTTGCTATCATGCAGTTGTTCCACATGACTGTCTTTTTTCAGTGAAGTATGTGTCAGTTTCAGTGCATAGCTGCAAAAATCTTTTCAGCACTTTGCCATATCTGAATCTGTGGTAGAGAACATTGCTGTTTGATGTATCACTTTACTTCAAGTAACTCTGAAATTGCCTGAGGTTCAGAGAATGGGATCTGATTAATCTTAAAGCTAATGCACCGACAGTCATAACACTCTCTAGGTGTAGTCTCTTTCTGCAAAAAAAAAAAAGTTGATTGATAAGTCTGTGTAATTGAATTTTTAGGCCTATTCAGTTCAAATAAACTGTTAATCCTAACTATTAATCTGACATTATCTCACTAGTGTCCCTTGCCCCATCAGTAGTAAAACACTTCAGATACTCCCAGATAGACTCAATCTCTTGAAAGTTTTGAAGACGTTTTAAAAAATGTTTATCCCTCTTGTGGTGTCTTTTCTACTTTGCAGTCCTGACAGTTCCTGTGGGATGCTGAATGACTCATCCATGGCATAAAAAATACTAGCAACTAGATTGTTGACAGTGTCATTATGTTCTTTCAAAGCAATAGAAAGAACTTCAAAGTAGTGCATGCAACATTGTAACCATGTCATCAAGTCATCATGCAAGTCCTTCCCTCCATTCATAAATGTGCTTGATGACTGATGTACTTTTTGAAGAGGTGTTGCTTATCTGGGCATACCTCGCCAACTACTTATAACACATGATGCTTGCTAAACTCTCCTTCAGCAAAAAGGTCCGCCACACTGCTGTGAGACTTACAAGCTTACTGTAACAAAATCAATGTTTTCATCAAATTCCTTTTAGAATATTTTTTGCTGGTCCCTAAGGGATTACTTTAACTGCATATGTTTGTTATTTCTGCGTTTACCTCATATTCTAAGAATGTTTCCTGATGCTTTAACAACCCTTGACAACATTGCATTCCTTGTAAACTGCGATCATTTTGGTATATCAAGCAAATGATTTTATCTTTCTTAAAAATAAAAAACAATCTGTCGACTTTTCATTTAACTTGCAACATCCAGCATCAGTCTGATTCTCTCATATACTCATGGGTCAGTTAAATAACAGGTAACTGAGGAATAAAAGGAAACAAATCAGGCAGTTTACTTCAAAGTGTTAGATGAAGACTAATTGCAACATCTATCTAGGAAGTCTTCCAAAAGAATAATTAGAACTCTTTGAATGATTACTTAACAGTAACTTGTGCATCTCAGTTTGACAAAGAGGCTGCTGGATAATGAGAGTATGAGATGGAACCAAGATACTAAACAAAAAGCTAACAAATCTGTGAAATGAGACACTGTCCTTGTGGGAAAACAAAATAGATTTCTGAACATCAGATTCTGTATCTCTAAGCCTTACGATAAAGTAAACTAATTAGATCTTATTCAGCAAGTTTCATTCTTAATTCTCATTTAAATCACGCTAGAGTTATCATATGTATAATGCATAATATGCATAATCATTCGTAATCATCATATAAATAATTAGAAATATTGCTCAGCACACTTCAAGATGAACAGAATATGCTACTAGGGAGAAAGAATATTTGCTTTGTGTTTAAGCACTGGCCACTGTAACATTTCAATTTCTCAGCCTTTAACTCAACCTTTACACCATTCACTGATAAAAACAACACACAAGGATGAGAGGTACATACAAACCAATTAATAAGGGGAGACAAAATCAATCAAAAGAGAGGAAACTGTAAATCATACATTCTGTTTTCCCTGGATGGAAATATGCAGTGATTCTCCTATAAATAAAATAGTGATTTATACATCACAAATGACATGCAACCACATGAGTTCTAAGACCGATATTGTTTTTCCAGGTAGAATTTTTCCATCTACTAAAGGTAGCGACATAAAACTGAACGTCCTGGTTGCGAACAGTGATGATTATTTACTCTGAAATAGGATATTAATATGACTTTATTCCTGCATCCTGTCATCATCAAATGACATCTAGGTTTCTTCTAATGCTATACAAATAAGTAGATTTCCATGGTAGACTGCATGCAAAGGGAAATTAACCATACTTATACAAAGAATCACTGTTCTCACCTTTGCTGTTTATTTCCTCTCAAAGCAATTGCCTTCTCTCACTCAGAATCTCATTTGCAAAAATAAATAAATAAAGGTGTCAATACTGAGGCTTGATTAACAACAGATAAACTACAATTACTGGTGGTGAAATGCAATCTCACTTTTGTTATTTCCAGGAAATGAATATAGTACTATGAGCAAAGAAATAAAGCTACCATCAAATATATTTGCTTTATAATAGTACAGGTACAATAAACTTTGAACATATTTGTTTTTAATTCATAAGTCAGTGCTGACATATTTAGCAGTTATTATTTAACATTTTTTTCTAGGCAGAGGGAAGGGAAATGGGGAGTTAAATGGGCTATGTAGTTCCAATATATTGTCAAGTTGGAGGCAACAACAAGAGAAATAAAAAAAAAAAAAAAAAGGAAACTTTCTTAAGACAAGATTGCAAATGTAGTGGTTTCCATGCCTTTCTTCTTGGAGTTGTGATTAACAATACAGGTAACATGAAATTAAATATTATTGCTGGCAAATAAAATGTGTTGGGATATTATTCTTCAGTACTTGCATACATACACACGGTGGTGGTGCTGTGGTAGCGTTGTCGCCTCACAGTTAGACGTTGCACGTTCGATTCTCAGTTAGAGCGTCTTCTTTGTGTCGACATGCGTGAATGGGCGTTCCTTCGTTGAAGGTTGTGCGTTAGGCCCGGCATGCCAGCATGTAAAAATCTACTGCCAGTCATTAGTGGACCGGAGTTCCTTCCGCTGTGGCGACCCCTAACCGGGAAAAGCTGAAAGACAGTTACTTGCATACACACACACACACAAACACTATCTATATATATATACTTACTATATACTTATTTAAATGCACTTTTGTACTTTGTATTTGTGTATATATATATATATATATATATATATATATATATATATATATATATATATATATATATCATACCTCACACTGCATAACGTTGTGTTGTAGTTGTTAATAGGTTCATTGTAAATTTCTTGTTGCTTATTCTTCTCTGTCTCTCTGAAATGTAGACTTTTCAGGACCTTTTCCGGGTTTGACTCATCAGTGGCTTACACCTCTACATCCTTTGCTTAGTTTTCCAATTAGCAAATCAATGTCTTATTTGGTCAACCAGCTACAAGACTTCTTTGAGTGATGGCAGTTGGTATACTGACTAAAATAAGCTGTTTAGGACTAATAGGACAGCCAAGGGTTTGCACAGTGTTATTCTGACATACATGGGAGTAAATGAGAGATAAAGAAGAGCAAGACGATCTGTACTTTATACCTGAAGTGTCCGATGATAGTATTCATCCCTCCCACTAAAGCTCCCATTAGTTCTGAGAAATAGTGTGAATGTACTTATTAGAGTTAAACTTTAAATACTGAGAAAATCTAAAAGTCAGTGACAGTGAAATGAAGGAAGACAATCAGCCACTTAGATTAATCAAAGAACCCAATAACTGGAGACCACACATAATTAAATTTAACTAAAATGTTGAAATGTGTTTAATTGCTCATGGACGTTTGCTTCCTATTAACTTATTGAGTGCAAACTCATCAGCCCTGTAAGCATTATAATGGTGAATTTTGATTTTTAAAGATAAGAAAGTTGTCCCTTTGCATAGTGAAGGGATTTGCACCCCCCTCACATCCTCTTTAACCCATACAACAATATATGATGTCACACAGTTTAACGGAAAGGGGAGAAATTCCACTTACAGTGTATCATTCTACAGATAGTTGTGAGGTGGTCAGTTCACACAAAAAAAAAAAAAAATCATTAGATTTCCTTACATGATTCCTAATGACTTATAAAATGTGAACTCATTCCATCTGATGATGCTTTGAAATGATGAAGATTTATTTTAAAAATAAGAAAATCCACGTACACTTCTCCCAGTCTGATACTAATACTCCAGTTTGTCTATCCATGTCCTTCTTACTCTTGGAGCCAATTGCATTTACCTGTCAGCAATATTTTCACCGGTACATAGGGCAAACATGAGATGGGACTAACAAGTGAGCTCTGAACTTGTGTTATTAATCAGGTGCTAGATGATTCACAAAAGTGTTCATCTGACAGCCACAATACACACTCCTGAGGATATCCAAATGAGGCAATGAGGACTCAATGGTTTGTTGAGTCATAAACTGTCATATCTCAAATTGTTGAAAAATATCAGCAAAACCCTGATCACAACTCTATGATGAACTGCATAAGGAAAGTAAGAATTATTCCCCCTACTCCTTTGCAAGTCCCATAATAGTACTTGAAAGAGAGTTTTGCTGGATATGGTTTCACTGACAATTTTATAATAGCACAAAAAACAATAATGTGCAGCTCAACAAATTACAATATAATCATAGATGTGCGTGTGTGCGTGTGTGCGTGTGTGTGTGTGTGTGTGTGTGTGTGTGTGTGTGTGTGTGTGTGTGTGTGTGTGTGTGTGTGCGTGTGTGTGCGCGTGCGTGTGTGTTTGTGTGAGCGCTCGTGCGTGCGCACGTGTGTCTGTGTGTGGGGGGTGTGAGTGCACATGAGCACGTATGTGCATGTAATTTGTTTAGCTTCTGTACAGTAGCATAACCAGAGTGGGGCGAAGGGGGCAACTGCTCCTCATGCAAAGTCTTTGGAAGTGCAAATGGATAGACCATCCAATCCATCCATTATTCTGATCTCTTTTTAGTGTAAATCGTCTCTTAAAAGCTTGTATTGCATTTGCAGTGAAAGCTGAGTATTGTAGTGCTCCGTGTATAGTCTAAACTGTATCAAATGCTTGTAGTATAGTAACAAGCAGTTTGCTACAGTTTAAAAGAAAAAGCATTTTTTTTTAAGTTTAACCAGAGTGCTGTAGAACTCCATGTGTGGTCTAAACTGTACCAACTGTAGCAGTTTGCTACAGTTTAAAAGTTAAAGAAACATCTGTTTCTCTTTTTCCCTAGTAGCTCCATGTGAGGTATAAACTGTAGCAACTGCTTGCTACAGTTGTAGCAAGTAGTTTTGTATAGTTTAAAAGAAAAACATTTTTTTTTCACTAAAATCTGAGGAAGGAGGGCTGGGGGGACCCAGTTGGCTTCTGCATTTCAGAAGTCTCAGGTAGCTTAATCCAGACTTGTTTTGTTCTTCCATTAAGGAACTGGGGCAGGAGGCAGAGTGTATGAGGCCACCTTCAAATTAAGAGCTGGAGAGGTGTAGTGCCACTATGGAGGGTAGCCCCAGGCACTAATAAAGACAACTACATTTCTGCTTATGTATGGTGGAAATGACACATGCATAGTGCTAGTATGCAGAAAAAAAGCATACTAAGCACATAGAAGGCCCTATAAAATTCACTAGAGCAGTAGAGTTACAGCCATGATACATTAGTGTGCACCACCAGTCTGTGTAATGATATGCAGAATGTATGCAGATAAGGCAGCAGACAGAATCCATGAATAATCCTCAGTCATCCCCTCCATGCTCCAGCTGTGACAGGCAGCACTACATTACAGCATAGAGTCAAGACACTGCAATATTTCTGTTGTATAACTTAGGATTAAGTGAAAGCTGAAAGTGGTACCACAGCAGCAGCAGCAGTTCATGTACATAGCAGCCCTACACACAAACACACACACACGCGCACACACACACACACACACACACACACACACACACACACACACACACACACACACACACACACACACACACACACACACACACACACACACACACACACACACACAGACACACACACACAGACACACACACACACAGATCCATAGAAACAGTGGCAGGAGGCTTTATCATCATACAACATCAGTTAGAAATATGTCCTTACTGAAGCAGCCATATAATAGCAGGCACATGCACACTCTCCATGTGCACACTGTTTTGTTCAAATATGTGCACCAAAGGATTCACTATGATTAATTGTGTCATTTGGTCATCATACAATTAATAAAAACTAAAACACCTAAATACTTGATAGACTTCAGTCACAAAAGACTCGAATGAGTGAAATTCCCAAGGTTGCACAAAACAAAAATGCAATTCTTGTTTGGAGAGGTGACATGCCTTATTGTACCCCCCTGATGAAAGGGCAAGTCCCTGCAATACTTTAAAGTCACACAAAACCAGAGAACAGGGAGAAGGTGAAAGCAAAACATCTCTTGCAGTCAATCAATGCAGTCAAATTGTGACCTCGATGGTCCTGATAAGTAAAACATTGACTATAGGATGTGCAGACTGCAATTGCATGTAGGTTTCCCCACAACAAAGCCAATTGCTGAGTCAAGACTGATTAGACTCCACTGCTGTCCCAAAAGAACTCCAAGTGATAGGTATGGTCTGTTGTGGACAATCTATTTCTGTGAGTCAGCTTACTGATGTCCTTCACCGTGCCAAAATGAGTTACTAATGAAGTTGATTACACAGGAATGGGTAATGAAATTGGTGCAGTCCTGGGCCTTCCTGAACTATGCCACATTTCTGCATATCTGATGAGGCATACTGTATGTATCATGAACCACCTCCGCCATGGCACTACATACAGACCAGAAATGCATTACAGACCAGAGGAATCAGGTCCGCCTTTGTGAATCTAGGAGTATCACCAATTAGAGCTTTACTATACATGCACCCTGTCATATTCTGTCACATGCACACAGGTACTGACAGCATACTCAGCATGGCCACACCCTCTGTACAATGTAGGTCAGTGTTCTGTACCCCCCTACCCAGGGCAATGGTACTGCAATACAATGGGTGCATCATCTTGATCTTCACTTACTGGCGAGTGAGAATATTTCTTGTATATTGCAAACCATTCCTCACCAATATGCACCACTCTTAACAAACTGATGTGTCAAAGAATACAAAACATAGAAGGACAGCAATACCAAGTAAACATCTTCTGGAGAAACTAACTTGATGTTCACCCCCCCCCAAAAATAGACACAAAGTTTGCAGATATTACTACATGATCATTTACCTTTAGTACTGCCAGGCAGTATGCCATTGGAATATATGGCATTATGATCCATTGCCAAGTATACTGTACATTTCCTTCAGGGATTTACTATGACAGTTTTATTAATTGTCTGATTCTATTTATATGGCATATGCTGGCTGAACCTCTTGATGAAACATCATTCTTGCTGACCATCTGATATGCATTGCATAGACCATTTGTGTACCCAGCTACCCTTTGTTTTTGCACACACACTCACTCAATCACACATGCATGTGTACACACAGGTATAAAATGTAAGGAAGGTGCTTTTCATACAACAAATTGGCAAGTCAACAGCTATATCATGCTTTCTTGTCAGCACTAGATACATTTTATTCTGTTTTGCCCATATAGTCAGAAGTGAAGGAAAATGTTAAACTAAATGACATAAGTTCCATAAATATACAAGACAAGAAGAAGACATGTGGAATGGAGTCTCATACACTTACAAAAAGTAAGCATCTCCATTTCAGCATAATATTTTATACGTGCAGTTAGAAAATGCATTTAAAAATTATAAAGCCCTTTGTTCAAAAAGGGTATATTAATGCTCAGCCAGCCCACAAAAACAAGACCTCTTACTTAACCCCAGCCCCCTTGCACAGAGGGAGAAGGCCCTGACTGCAACCCCATATGACCCATATTTGAGTAGTAGCAACATCATTGCTGGTGGGAACAGGCAGGGGAAAATGGAAATGTGTGGCTTGTGCCAGCTCACCTATCCTAGGGAGTGAAAAGTAGCTTGGCACATCACTTTAGTAGCACCTGTATGAGTGCAGGTGTATTACCACAGGAAAGATACTAGTGTGCCTATGCTGCACAGGGGTGAAACACTTAATTGGGTAGCTGAGCATGTGTAGTAGTATATATATATATATATATATATATATATATATATATATATATATATATATATATATATATATATACTTCCTATTAACAGCCACAGTGGAGCACACAAGTTGCTGATTGGTGAAGATAAGGTAAACCACAAGACCAGCAGACTGGTCCACTCTCAAGTGTTCAGCTCTCACCTCCACTAGACAATGAATGGGCCAAAAGATTCTCACCCTGATGGATAAATAGCCTCATAAAAAGACCACCAACTTATGACAATAAATTCAAGTACCAACAGAAACAGCATTTTATATTAGTGCTATTTCTTTCATTTGCTAAGCATAAAGGTTAAACTGTTTACACTGGCATTACAAGAAACTGTGTGCAGCAGTGAGATTAAAGTTAGAGATAATTGTTGTGCCATTAAAACAGTGAAATAAACTTAGAATAACTATCATAATCCAGTATGGAAAATATACAATATGTACATTAAAAAGGTAGCAGTCTATATGTCATCATACATAGACACTGTATTTATTCATCCCAGTCCATTTAATATGCAGAGGTAATCAATTAAGTATAAGAGCACATTACAAATAGAACATTTAATTGCTGAGATTATTAGCAGTAATAATAGCATCATATAATAAAAAGAATGTTGTCAAAACCCCTGCAAAAATAAATGAGTGGAAGTGTATCGTGCATTATTCCCATTGCAGTCATTAGGAAGGCTCTTATACTGTAGTCAGACAGATTAGCTGATATGATGTTTTAAGTGCATCTTCCAACGTCTGCAGCATGACATTTCTTATTCAGGATGGCTGCTGAACTAATGAAGAAGTGGTATGATGTGTGTCGCCAGCTTCATCAGCATGTATTTCAGACTGCACCACATAAAAGATAATCAGACCACATGATTACTGAACGCATTAGGCTAAGATAACAAATTCTTAAAGACACACTCAATAGATCACATCCACTTCTTTGTAGACAGAGTTTCCACTGACTATTTGAGGTGACTTTTCAATGCATAGACTTGTTATGTAAGCCTGTACTTCAGCATACTTCAGATGGTTATGACATTAATCTTATGCATTTCATTATTTCACTACAGGAATGCTACATTTTTTTCTTGTGCAAAGACATTTTGCAGTACTTGATTACTGTTGTTTCCGTTACAGTTTTGTGCAATGTTTCAAATACACAGCTTATACAGTTTATTAGAACAATTTTAAACAAAACACATTACATTATTGTTTAGTCCTTACAGATGCATTGAGTATCTTGTTGGCTTTTTGAGGAATCCGCCAAATTACAAATATTTTGGGCAGTCCATGGTCTGAAAATTTATTGCAGACATACTCAGAACTGTATCATGAATTATAATATCTCTTAGGATTATCTGGATTATTTGCTGCTACTATGGGAAATGCCACTGTAGAGGCACCTTGATTATCTCTATTCTCGACACATCTGTTGGCTAGAGAATTTTTTTAAATATGGTACTTGGACTTGCCACAGTATCTCTGAAATACAATAAATTTTAAATGTCTCAAGCTTCTTCATAGCAACTTTTCATTATTTGTATGGACAAAAAGATATTGGCTTCTCACATCGCTTAACAACCAATCTTTATGGATGTTTGCTATGGAATTTAAATGCACTTTCACTCCATTCGCCATCTTTAACGTGTCTAGATCTTCTGTCTTAATAAAATGTTTATCTAGACTAGTTTTTCTTTTTCTCCTGTACAGTACTTAAGTTTTTAAGCTGTTGTAAGGAGATAGAGGCATACAACCTACTCTTAACACTACAACCCATTAGTATATCATGCAAAGCGAAGATGAAGGAAGGGCAGGGCAGAGGGGATGGCTGCCCTGGATTCCAGCCTGCAGGGTGTCCCAATCAGGTGCATGTGATCAATGCAATGACAGCTTGTAAACTGAGAAATTGTACTTTTCTTTTAAAGGTAGGAAAATGTTTTTGAATTGTTACATACTAACTCCTTGCTACCTTAAAAAACAGCATGACAACTTACAGTTGTCATTGAATGATTGTGATTTTGATCACTCACGGAGAGTGACAGGGCACCAAACAGGTGTATCGCCCATAATACCAAAATCCACTGCTACAGCTCTGATGCAAAGGAGAATTTCTGTATTTCAACAAGGCTAGATGCACAGGTAAACCTATATAAATTACTGTTTAATGCTCACCGCTGTCTTCATAACTTTCTTCACAGTTTGAATTATCCTCTCAACTTGACCATTGTACTATGGATATTTCAGACTAGAGGTCACAAGTTAAAATGTCCATTTCTCTAAAAACATTTTTGCACTCCTTATGCCAATACTGTGGACCATTGGCAGAGAAAACTGCATCAGATATTGCATGTCTTGAAAACACGGCTTTGACAGCATTGATGATACCAGTATTTGCTGTGTCCTGCAACTTCACAGCCTACAGAAATATAGTAGTCAGCACATATTTGATATACTCAACATTTAAAGTAAAACAAAACATGTCCAGCTTTACACCATGGCCATGTCATTATTTAAAATGAAATGATCTTTTTTCTTTGATTATTATTATGATATCCATCTCATACAGAACAGTATCTTACTTATTGCTCAGTTTGAGTCAGCATGCATGGGCAGTATCATGTAGTATTTATTCTTACAGTACTGAAGTTTGACTCATGCATTCTTGCCAGCATGTCTTTCCTTAGCTGATTAGGTCCAATTATTCTATGTGAGGTTAGCGTTGTCGCCTCACAGCAAGAGGTTCTCCAGTTCGATTCTCAGCTGGAGTGCCTTCTGTGTGGAGTCTGTATGTCCTCCCCACAGTCAAGTGATGTTTAAAGACATGCAGGTAGGTGCATGCATGAATGGGTGTGCCTCCTTTGAAGGTTGGGTGTCGGGCTGGCTCTGCCAGTCATTAACGGACCAGAGTCCCGCTGTGGCAATCCCTAACCAGGAAAAGCTGAAAAGACATTAGTTTATTTTATGTGCTTTAAATATCAGACATTGAATAAAGTCTAGTTATTCTTTAAATTAACAGTATGTTGTTTATCTCTTTAACAGCTAACTTTTGTTCTGGGCAAAATTTCATTGTTACATTTTCATAGGTTCATAGGTAGGTACTAGGCTATTGGCCCAAGGGCATAAGTAAGCCTAGCCAACAAGGTTCCCTGGCTTACACCACCCAAGAAAGTTAATTTCCTGTGCCCTTGTTGAGCAGAGCCACAGAAGAGATCCCTGGGGTGTATTTCCTATTTCCCATCTACTCATCAAGATTTTTTTTGAAGAGTGCAAATGAGGAACTTTGCTTGACATATATGGATAGCTTGTTCCAGAGTATAGGAAGTTTCTGGGACAGGAATCTATCCCGCTAGCATGTCCTGTTTATTGTGGTGACAAGGTTTAAGTCCCTAGAGTGTGTATTTCAGAGGGATTGGGATTTCTTTAGGTGTAGCATGTCCAACAGCTCTGGGTTTAACGTAGCTTTATATGTTAGGTAGAGATCACCTCAGAGTAGGCGATATGCTACAGAGTAAAGCTGGAGTTTTTTAGATGGTCAGTGTAGGGCATCTGTTTGAGGCCAGTAATCCTCTCTGTGAGGTACTTCTGTGGCCTTTTCAGCTGCTGCAGATGTCTTGTGAGGTACATTACAAAAGGGGCATTGTACTCTATAATGGGTCTAATGAGTGGTGAGTAGAGGGGAACAGTGACCTCTTTTTTCATGGATAAGAACTGTTTTGTGATGAGGTGTGCCACATAGAAGGATTTCCTGACTACTATGGTGATGTGATTATCAAAGGAGAGACTACTGTCGACCTGGGTCCCAAGGTCTCTTATCACACATTCAGAATTAAGTAGACTGCCGTTTATGTGGTAGTTCATGGGTACAGAGGTTTTACCAAAGGGGATGACAATGCACTTTTTGGCATTGAGCTCTGACACCAAGCATCTGTCTCAGTGAGGCCCATCTGTAGGATGTCCACATCATTTGGGGACTTGACTATGGCTCCTAGTTTGCAGTCATCTGCAAACTTTGTTAGCCAGATGCCTTCTGTGTTAGCCTGTACTTCAGAGAAGTAGATACCAAACAGGAGAGGTCCCAGGACTGAACCTTGTGGTACTCCACTTGCCACTAGTTTGAAGTCAGATTTGGAGTCTGCAACCTTTACAGTGTTGGTTCTGTCAGTGAGCCAGTTGGCAACCCATCTTGTGATGTAGGGATTTATACCTAGTTTAGTGAGTTTAGCTATAATTCCAGAATGGGGATGGTGTCAAAAGCCTTGGTGAGGTCAAGATAGGCTGTTGTGAACCACCTTACCCTTGTCTACAGCTCTGGTGACTGCCTCAAAGAAGTCAATCAGGTTCAGAAGGCATGATCTGCCTTTCACAAACCCGAAATGGATGGGGTCCAGAGTTTGGAGGTTACCAATGTCTTTGTTTATGAGTTCCATGATGATACGTTCCATGGCCTTGCAGACCAGGCTCATCAGGCTTATAGGGTGATAGTTTCCAGGATCAGTGGTGGCTCCCCCTTTGTGGAGTGGGATAACTGTTGCTGTGCACCATTCAGTGGGCACAAAGCCTGATGTGAGACTATGATTGAACATGGTGCTTAGGTGGGAAGCCATTTTGTTCTGAGGTTCATGTAAGCCTGGGATGTTGTCCGGTCACATGGATGCTGTGTTTTTGGTTTTAGAGAGTGCAGCTTTTACCTAAATAGATGTGATTACAAGGATGCTGCATTCTTCCTGTATAGATATGGGCCCTTTAGGGGGTGAGAGGGGTAAAGTTAGCACTGAAACTATCTGCCAGGATGTTGGCAATATCAGTTGGTTCTGTAATTTTCGTGCCATTGTGCTGTAACTCGGAGCAGATCTGGGTGTTGCCACTGAGATTCTTGACATACCTATAGAATGCTTTGTGGTTGCCTTAGAATCAGTGGTGATTTTGTTTTTGTAGCTAGCTTTTGAGGATCTTATAAGGGATCTCAGCTTCATACTAAGGCTGACCAGGGAGCTCCTCCACTCATGGGATTTTACTTTCTTTTGCAACAGTTTCTTCCTTCTGTTGTACAGTTTGTTTATGGCAGGGGACCACCAGATTGGCTTCCTTTTTTTGGAGGATAGCGTCTTGGTTCTTTTTGGGATAGCACGATCCATGCACTTGTGTAAGTGCTTATAAAGTGCATTTGTGTAGGATTCAGCAGTCGTAACTGTATCGTCCATCTGCATGGGTGTCATGAAGTTCACCACTTCTGTCTTAAGAAGCATGAAGTTGGCTTTGGAGAAAATTTTTACCATGGTTTCCTTAATGGTGGGTGGGAGCGGGATGCGGATATCTAGGGTGATTAGCTTATGGTCGGATCTGATCAACAAGGAGTTGACTTCAGGTTTGGAACACCAGTCACTCATGTTGGTAATGACTAGGTCTAGGATATTGCTGCCCCTGGTGGGGGTGTGGATAAGTTGATCCAGGGCATTGGAATTTATGAATTCCAGAAAGCATTGAGTGAAGGAGTTAGTACATGAGTAGTTTTCCCAGTTAATGGTGGGGTAGTTGAAATCGCCCATTATTAGGGTATTTAGTTGAATCCTAATATTTTCCAGTATATCAAAAAATGAGGAGTGGGAATCCTGGGCACGGTGGGGGATCTGTAGCAAGCTACAATTTGGAGTGCAGTTTGGCCCAGAGTTAGTTGCACTTGGATAACCTCGGATGCGTTATGCTGCATAACTAGCCTGGAAGTGTGGATATCCTTAATGAATATGGACACACTTCCGCCTTTGGTTTTCTGGTTCAGGTTAGATGGCCGAAAAGTGTGGCATGAGTTATAGCCTGGTAATTCAGGGGTCGTCTCTAGAGCCTTGAACCAGATCTCAGTCACTGCACAGATATCGATGTTCTCCATTTTAAGGAGTGCTTCGAATCAGTGCATTTTGAGATTTAGACTTCTAGCATTGAGTAGCATTTCCCTCAGTTTCTGCTTGCCTGTTCCTGTTACAGTGGTGAATTTGTCATTTGAACCTTGCCTAAAAAAGGCACTATAGGGGTGGCAAGACACTTAGCCAGTATCTGGAATCCCAGCGGCGACAAGTGCAGGCCATTTCTGGCAAAGCATCATGGTCTGTCGACCATGTCATCCCAGGCAGACAGATACTAGATTCCCTTAGAATGACACCAGAAGTTTAGCCAATTGTTAAAGTCAATCATTTTGTACTTGTGCTGCGGTATCATTCTGGGCAATGGCAGGATGCTACTCAGGGCTAGGTTCATATGATCGGAGAGCTCTTCCATGTCTCTTTTCATGTAGTCCAGAGAGGTACATCTCAGGTTGTTCACACCAACATGGACAATGACAGAGTCATATTTGTACTTGTGGAGTGACCTGAGTGTGTGGGTTATGTGGCGGATCCTGGCACCTGACAGGCAGTTGACAGTAACCCTCTCCTTGTTTAGCCTGGTGAGTGGGACATCAGTGTGCCTGACTATAGAGTCACCTATGACTAGTGTGTTAGGCACATTGTTTTGCCTTATGGGCTGTGGTTTATTGGCACACTGAGTCTGTGGGCTATGTGTCATTTGGGTTGTGTTGGGGGGGTGGAGGTTGCTTGTGCTTCTGCTTTGGAGGTCTCTGTTGCTTGAGCAGATTATTACTGAGAGCCTCGGCAAATGTTTTTGTGTTTCTATGTGTGGATTTTGGTGGTGTAGGTTTAGTGGGACTATGTGATGTGTGTGGTGTGGTGCAAGTGTTTATCTTCTCCTCTTGACTGTCAAGTTCAGTCTTGGTTGGAGAGAGCTTTACCTCCAGTTTTAAAAACATTTCTGCTCCAAATCATTCTGTGCACACTTTGTGAAGAGTTTCATCTTCTTTAATTATAAGAATATGTGGAACTGCCTTATTCACTTCCAGTTCTTCGCCAAGCAGATCCTCTTCTTGCTGTAGTAAATACAAATGACTCAGCATATATGCTATGTGCATTTTCTTGAGTGAAGTTTAGACTTACTTTTGCATTCTCTGTAACTTTGCAGTGCTGGTAGTGATCTATACAAGAAATTTGTTTCTGAAATGTTTTATATTTTGTTTCCACCAATACAGCTTTCCCATAAATATATTCTAAGAACTTTGCACATCTACACACTATGGTGAATAGTTCTTTTTCCTCTCTGAGCATATCTGCTCTGGCATTCCTTAAATGCTGTGGATAAGCAATTAATTTACCACCTTGTAGGACTACTGTACCATTTCTGTTCTGGGTGACATTTATTTGTAATTTGCTTGACCTATTCACAGTCAAATACTTCAGTGTGACAGTTAACTGTTTGCCCATTTCAAAGCTCTTGTCTTGCTTTCTTCTCAACTATAGTGCCACACTGTTACAGTAATTTCTTCAACTGTACAACTCCAACTGATTTGGAGTAAATATAGAATGATGCTACACCATTCCTAGAGATCTCAAGAGAGATTATTTGCTCCTGGCTGAGGTTTCTCCAGTATGACTCACTTTCTCAGTATATGAATTCAAACCTACTGACAGTAAAACATGAACCAGGTATCTCTGTTTTGTGATTATTACACGTAAGCCTTTTTTAGTAACTTAGTAAGTCTTGTGTCATGATATTAGCTGGTTTGGCTCCGGACCAGTATATTGTCATTATATTAACAATGCCATCAATCCCTTGGATTATTTATGCAACAGGACTTTGAAACAGTGCAAATACTGACAAAATGCCAAATGGATGTCTTAGAAATGTGGTCTACTTTGCTTTTCTGCTGTACTTGATGCATTACCTGCAAAGAGTAGTCTAGATTCATGCTAACATCTATGCTCCGTTAACTTATAAGCATGTTTGTTTAATTAGAAATGTTTTGCCAAGGAGCTGAGTTTCCTGACACTATCGATGCCATTTAAGCATATCTTAAGCATGTCATTTTGATTAGAAATATTTTGTAGGAGGTGCATCCATACCTCTCGGGTGGTTCTCATTATGAGGAATATTCCTCATTTTGAGCCTAAAAAAAAATCTATGTTTATCAGTGACCACATTGAAAGTGTCTGTCAAACATTCAGTGTTAAGAATGTTTAACTGGTATTCATGGTAAACAATATTAAATCTTATTAACTCATAAAAAGAACATTTTATAAATATAAAGTACAACATTTTAGCCATCATGTAAGTGTCTTAATTAAAGTTGTTCGGAAGCTGTTAATTAAGTGTTCCACATTTTGCCTATTTGTTTCATATTATGAGAGGTAGTGTTCCACATTTTTGAGATGGAAGAATGAAAGTTTTGGCTGCATCCTATGCACTTCCTGGATGCCAGTCTCTTAATATATTACCTCCAAGGTTGTGCCACCTTACAGAAAAGGCAAGTACTTTGATTCCAAAGTTTGGAACGTCCCTCAAAAAGATTTATTTGTTAAAATCCCTGATGTGCATCAAAAACTAAACAGTACTTCACTTCTAGTCTGACTGACACTTTGAAAAGTGGGCAATCTCCCCTTTTTCTAGCTTTGTTCTAGTCTTGTGAATCTGTACAAATAGAAACTGTGTCTACTTCTACTACAGTAACCATTCTACTGACCCATTCTGCAAGTCATAGTTATTTTGCAATCATACCTTATGCTGCCTGTAGTTCAACTTTTTTTTCATTTGTAATTCACAAAGCTGATGAAACTCCCTTGATGTTAGACAGACTGCATTGCATGTTCAGTATAAATATGATAAACTATTGGTAAAAAGCCAAAGCCAGCAAATAAATAATTAGACTTGTTTAACAAGTCATAATACTAGACATTTTGTGAGCCACACTTTGCATTCTCACTGTGAAGTCTTTTCATCATTACAATCTTCTGATAGTTTAGCCAACCCATTATATATGTGGCATTAATAATACTATGTATATAGAATAGAGGAGATTATTCTATTTCTTCCTCTTATGTGCACACATAAGTACTTTATGATCCTTAAGTTTTCCTTGACGCCCAGCATAAGTAAACAATGTACACAACATATGTTTCAGTTGTTTACTTTCTGACCCAATGATTTGAACCATTTAGTTAGATTTTGTACTAGTAATGGTAACATAATTATAACTGTGAAGACTATACCAGGGAAAAGCTTATTACTAATGATGCTATATCTACGCAATGTGATGAACTATCTGCAAGAATAGTAGCATTATCCTTTTGCTACTGTGCTATAGCAAAGTTAGTTCATTGCAATGCCTTAATTAATAGCAGGGATGCAGGCTGTACTAGATTCAGGCAGTATAGTCATGCTTATAAAGTCACTGTATGTGTGTAAAAAGAAGATCTTTATCTAAAAAGCAGTTGAAGTAGCCTGGATTTGTGTATTCATTACTAAAGTAGAAATCCAAACTGTTTGGAAAGTTGCTTGACTATGTTGCTGTAGTTCACAAGGTATGATAATGGGGAATGATTTTTCCCCACTTTAAGGGTTTATGGAAGCAATATCAAGAAGGTATTCTTTTTGATAGAACACCTTATTAGTATGGGCAGGGGAACCAGAAAGTGACTAAACCCACTACACCTGTACTTAACCTGGAAAAAGTGTTAAGGTAACCATTAGGCACATTCATAAGAGTAAGTCTAACACAGATCAAGGAATAGTGTTACATAAGCCCAAAGGACCAAAATGTTGGCTAAGGTTACAGAGAGAAGATAAATCTGCACATTTCAAAACATTTGAAGAAAAATATCAGCAAATACCTATTGCAGCACAGCCTGTGTGAACAGAGACAATAGAAGGAATACAATTAAATAGTAAAATCCTGAAATCTGAAAGTGTTGTAAAGCAGTGAGTAGAAGAGAATAGAAGAACTAAAGAGAAGGAATCACTCACATTGAATAGTGTATTCCAAAGAAATGAAATTAGGGAAAATGGAAAATGCATAACCTGCACAGAATTTTAATCATTCTTTAAAGCTAAAACGAAAGCCCTAAAATAGAAAATTCTGAAAAGTAGATGAGTATTGGGAAGGAAATGCTTATCAATAAGAAAGACTTCAATGCTGCAGTAAAATAGGAAAAAGCACTACTTGGCCAGAGTTCCAAACTTTTTTCTGTCAGTGTAAGATAGTAAAATACAAGTGAGGGAAGATGGTAGCAGTAGGTATGTGTTGTTGTTGTGTCTTTTGGCTTTTCCCGGTGAGGGGTCGCCACAGCGGAACTCCGGTCCACTAATGATTGGCAGTAGATTTTTACATGCCAGGTTGCTGGCCCTGACACACAACCTTCAATGAAGGTATGCCCATTCACGCATGTCTCTACACAGAAGATGCTCTAACTGAGAATCGAACAGGACAACGTCTTACTGTGAGGTGACAAGCTACCGCAGCATCACCTGTGTTGGTGGGAGCGGATGCAGTATCTTCTGCCACAGGCAGTGACTTCTACCTCACCACAGGCTGTCCTGAGAAAACTCTAGACACAGCTGCCATCCAGATAAGATAAAATAAAATAATATGTCCACAATGGCAAAATGATATGTTGAGAAAAATATAGGGGAATATAGGCCTAAAAGGCAAAAAAAAAAAAAAAAAAATATTACATTTTTTACCTAAATTTACAGATAATCTCAGATAAGTTAATAATCTAAAGAAGATACTGTGGCTAGACACTCTCCAAGACAAGCTGGCTTAAAAAATGTTGTCCCCTGAAAAAATGAAGCTGTGAAGAGCCTATATTCAGCTCATGAAAAAAAAAAAGGTGAAGGCATTCTTGGGTTTTTTGATATTATCAGAATCTTTTTTGGTTCACAGCAACTCCAAAACTATTGTATCATCACTGTAAGAGTCTCTTCTCTGTAATTACATTTTGAACATTTGTATTTGAAATAACATGTACTTCAGAAATTGCCAATGTTTGCTTCGTGTTTTGTCTGGAAATCTGCATGTTACATACACTAACTTTGTTGACATCTGTATCTGCAGTACTTTGACTTAACTCTGTATTTTGAATTGCATGTAAACTAGAATTTATTACATTCTGAACTTCTGTATTTGAAATAATGTGAACTTGAGACATTGCAAATGTTTGCTTTCTGTCTTGTTTGGAAATCTGCATGTTACGTACATAGACTGTATTTATGTCTGTATCTGGAATACTGTGACTTAAATCTGCATTTTGAATTACATGTGCTGTAACATTTACACTGATTTCTGAAGACTGTAGACAAATATTTGTGTTATTTAATTCTGAAGCCATACTGAGAGAAGCTGACTCATTCTGAGAATCCATTCCAGTCTGCTTTAGTGATTTAACCCTTTTGCGTCTAGAAAGATTTAACATTCCTTAGCTAATAACCTTCAAATTTAAATGAACATTTCTGGTACACAGTTTTTTAGACTGCTTTACCCAATTTTTAACTTTAAATCACACATTTACTGATGCTTTTACTGTAGAAGTACTGTTTCACATATTTACACTATGTGCATTTACTGATGTATTTAAACCTTTCTGAGATTTACTGTCTGAATTAACTAGAAAATGCATTGTAATAAAACTGAGTGTTTACATAAGGAAAATTCAAGTTGCTTTTAGAGGTTGGCCTGGTGTCTCACAGCTTTTTAAAACTTTCCTTTTCTTTGTGAAGTCACACCGAAAACTTGAACATCTGTCGTCTGCTTTGGAGATGGTGAAGTTTTTTGATAAGTTGCTGTTAACTGGATAATGTCTTTACACTGCTATTTTGGAGAGAGTCTGGTGTTTTTTCAGACTTTACTTTAGATTTTGTTTAAGTACTGCTGCTCTGTGGAAGTTCTTTGACACTTTACTGCAGGTTTTCAGAAGGCTGCTCTGTTGAAGTTTTTTGAGACTTCACTGTAGATTTTCTGAAGCAGTGTTCTAAATGAACACTGCTGCTCTGTAGGATACATGTAGTCTGACTGCTGATAAGGTTGTTATTAGTTTTGGGACTTACTGTAATTGCAAATATTGTCCCCTCCATCAATGGTGGCTCACCATTGTAAGAACTGATATAACTGTAAAATATTGGTATGAACTGGAAATAACTGGAAGAAACTAGAAGGAGACTGGAATGAATGTATTTATCTGTTAATTACCCAGACTTGTGCTGAACAGGTACCAGTCTCTCCTTTATGGGACAGATCCTCTTATACCTTTCACAATAAAGTCTGCAAACACTGTGTACAGTAGAGGCAGATGTCAACAATATACAAATACTGTCTCCAGTAACAGTGCTGATAAACTGAAATAGTCTGTAGCTTCTGTATTGATATTTTTATATTCCTTTCTTCCTGAATAATATAATTAATATTCTGGAATGCTGGATAATTGACCTGACTTCTGTACTCATACTCGAGTGTCTGTACTGCAATGACGTTCTGCATATCAGGCAGATGCAAACTAACTTAACTAACTGTGTCTGAAGTATTTTCTAATAATCTACATACCTCTTTATTCTTGGTTCCCACACCTTGTACCATACAAACAAAATGTGATTATACTTGAATGTACAGCACATTCTGTTCTTATCAGCATTTTTTGATTGAAGGTTATTTTCACTTATTGAAAGTACATTCACTGAAACTGTATGAACACTGTGATGGCCTGCTTTAATATGGCTGAATTTCTAAACTTATGCAAAGAGAATACTGCATTTTGGACATGTAAACAATATCTGATCTTACACTCATTCTTGAAACTCAAATGTGTTAGAAACTTTCAGAACTATTTCCTTTGCAACCTTCAAAAATGTAGCCCAGTCCATTCTGTCTAACTTCTTTGAGGTTCTGATCTCAGTCAGGAACAAATCAAATTTCTGGATCCACAGTGCACAGTTGTTAAGCAAAATACAATAAAAAAGAAGCTACCATTTTGAAGTGGATGAAATTGTTTTTTTGCATCCCCCTCCACCCTACTCCAAAGGATGAAGCCTGATGCCTCTTCTACCTGCTCCCACTCAGCCCATTCATTCCATGGCCACTACAGCTGGGGATTTCCAGTACAGGTGAGAGCCCTATGCCCCATTTGTTCCTGCCTGGGAATCCCCATGACCTTATCCACTCATGGCAACAGTTGGGTGGTAAGGAGTAGGACAACTCTGATGGTCCTGTGGGGTGGCCTACCTTCTCCCCTGGTGGACAACCCCCCTTGTGGTGGCTCTTCCAAGCTTCTCTATAGCTGCCTTCTGAAGGGAATTATGCCTTCACATGCTGAAGTCTCCTCAGCTCACAGTGTAACTTGCATACACCGTGTGGTAGACACCTAATGCTCTGTTTAATTTCTCCAAATCTTCTGGGTTTTAATACTGTGATTGGGAATGAACCCTGTTCCTAGGTCAGGGTATAATTAAAGTTCATGAAATTAATATCATTTCAGTCTTTGATGTTAGCCAAAAATGCTCTTTGCAGAACCTGCAATGTGCCCAGAAATTACTCCTTCTGCAGTTTGTTGGCATTACATGTACAGGCGGCATATCTAAATATGACTGTGGATTCTTTTTAATTAGACACATTCCTCCTACTACTATTGAAACTGTCTGGGTATTTTTCTTGCAAATTACTGTAATTTCTGCCTGTAAAGCCTGTTATTTTATGACTTTGTGTCTGTCTGTACTGAGACACTGTAATCATTAGGTGTATTCAATGGTCAGTGCTACTTTTGTCTTTTTTTCATGGTCTACTATGTCTGGTTTTCTCATATCTATTTTTGGACTGTTGGTAATGGGTGATCCCATGCAATGTACATTCTATAATGCTTTGTGGTTCATGTTTCCAGTGCTTCTCAGCTACTTCCACATTGTTGTGTTTGCACAATCCCATGTCCAACAGTCTTGGCACATTATTGTGCCTTTCAGAGTACAGGCGCTCTTCTTCTTCTTTCAGCTTTTTCCTGGTTAGGGGTCGCCACAGAGGATTATCTGTCCGCTCATGATTGGCAGTGGAGTTTTACAGTGTCAAGTTGCCAGCCCGGTGCCCAACCTTCCACAGAAGGCACACACATGCACACACTCACACCTAGGGCCAATTTAGAGTGTCTAATCCACATACAGCATGTCTTTGGGAGGAAACCGGAGCACCCGGAGGAAACCCAAGCGACCACAGGGAGGACATGCAGACTCCGCACAGAAGGCACCCCAGCCAAGAAGCAAACTGGAGAACCTCTTGCTGTGAGGCAGCAATGCTAACCGCTGCACCACCGTGGCCACCCTAGAGTACAGGCCCTCTACCATGAGCATTTCACACCCAGAAACAGGATTTCCAATTGTTTTTTAAAGAACCTACATTCGTCTGTTTCTCCAACATGTTCAATGGACTTTGTAAATCAATGTGTATGTAGTCCACTAGCCTGCACTGTCATTATTAACCTTTCATCCTTTGATTTCAACTCACCTCTCCTTAACCACTCCCGCGTCAAATCCTGATCAACATATGGTTGCTCTAGGAGATCTCTATACTTGTTGCTATATTTGTGGCTTTTCCACATTTCTTTCCTTCTCATCTGATCCTTCTCTTTACATTCAGTTTTTAGTTTTTGGGCACATTCAGTGGCTGGTTGATTTTAGTGCACTTCTGGTTTGATTTCCATTCCCGCTTGACACCAGAATGCTTCTGCTAAATTATGCAGAGAGGTCATCTTAGACTTCCTCTTCTTATGTTTTAAAACTTTCACCATGTTTGGATCTGATGAGGTCAGCAGATATGTATACAGTCCCAAGACTGCAGATTTATACATGTAGTAAATTTTGAGGAGGCCCATAACTCCTTCAGAGTGTGGGAATATATAATCTTTGTATACACTGATATTTATGTATTATTTGTTATGAAGGAAGCATTTTTCTTGTCTGTCTGTCCATCTGATCAAATACTTTTTGAGATCAGTAAATCACACCAAAACTGTAAGTTAGAACAGGAAAAGCAAATTGGTTTATAGCATGGACTTTATTCCTAGATATCAAGCCTGGTTTCAGTATTACTTTTAGTCTTCTGAGCATTCCTTACTGAATTTTATTCACATTTGTTCATATTTTATTGCTGATCCTTCATCAGTTCCCAAATATTTATACACTCCTTACAGCTGAAGTTCTTTTATATCACATTTCTGTCTCAGACTGATATTTTCTTGGTACTGAAATTTTCCTGCTTTGACTGTAGCTTTTGCACATTTATCAAGACATAGTGTCATTCTTATATCATCTGAGAAAGTATTAACCACTTGCAGTTGTGCTTTCAACTCCTAATCTGATAAACTATACAGTTTTAAGTCATCCACAAAAAGTAGATAAGAAGTTTTGAAGTAAGGTTGTTTTTTGGGCGACAAATTGTAACCAAAACCTAATCTGTTAAGTAAACACTTTAATGGATTAAGGACAAGACAAAACAACAACAGTGACAAAGAATCACCCTGGAATATCCCTCTTTGAATTTTTATCCCTGGGATAATAATTTGTCCTTTGTCTTGGCTTTATTGCAAAGTGGTTTGCCACTGTTTCATGGTCAGTGTAATGTAATTGATCAGTGTAGGATGCATTTTATGGTTTACCTTCATATGTCCATTCTGCACACGGGCGAACCGCAGATGTTCGAAAGGATGTTTGCAAAGTTTGCAAATGTTGAACGCAAAATGCTTCAAATGTGCAATGAGTGAATGCACAGTGACATACGCTCATTGCAGATTTGGCATTTTGGGGCAGATTGCACTATAGTGGGGATTAGAAAATAGACACTTTCCCCACTGTAGTGCGATCTCAGTGTTAGTATATTAAAGTGGAGGGGTGTGGAGGGTGCAGGGGGGCTTGCCCCCCTGCATTGCACTTCATTACACTTCATATTTGACTTTTATGTTTGAAAATCAGTGAATCTGCTTTTCGATTTTCTGATTTTTGAACATTGGAAACTGTCGAGGTTTTGTGTTTCGTGCATACGATTCACTCATATGAGCAGTCACATGAGTGATTTTTGCATATGTAAAGGTAAACCGTATTTTATACATTTATAAGCATTCTTTTATCCATGAATGTGGGATACTGTCAGATGCATTTTTGTAATCTATCCATGCCATATTTAGATTCCTCCCATTTTTACAATTCTCTAATGCAGCTTTATTTAGCAACAAATGATCCTTTGTTCCATATGACTTTCTTTTGTTACCATTTAATTCTGTTGTCATGACTGAGTTTTCTTCTAAATGACTATGAACTCAATCTGCATCGGTTCCAGTATACAGTTTTTTATATCACAAGAAGGCAAGTTATTGGTCTATAGTTCTTTAGGGTGGCTTACAGGTTCACTCTTAAGGAGGAGTATCATACCTCCTGTAGTTAACCAGGTTAGTGTCTGTTTGGGATGTGCATATTAGTAATTCTTAATCAAGGCTAAATCATTGTGTAAAGATGTTAATAGTTTTAGCAAGAAATTACATACTGTACTTGGGCCTGGGGTTTTCCAGTTAGGAACTTTTCTTGATTCTGTTTTAATTTCTCTCGCCATTACTTCATCCCATTTCATATCCTGTACATTTGAACTACTTACTGCTTCTTTTAATTTTTCTATTCATTCAGCATCTTTGTTATGTTCCATGAGATCTTCATAAATATTTCTCAAAAATGTGTTTATTTCTTATTTTTGGTGGAGTTTCTGTTCCTTTGGTTTTGTTTCACAGTTCAATAAAACTTTTCGGGGGTCATCAATGAGTTACTTATTTTGTACTTTTCCTTTATATTTATCTGCATATCTTCTAAGTTTTTCTGCCTGTGCTGATATATTTAATTTATTATTTGCAATAGTGTGTGATAGATCCTGGTCTGTTCTGATGCTGAGCATTGGTTTTACCATTTTATTTTTCTTAGTACATTTTGTTGATCTGTTCCCTCTTCTATATACTTTTAACAATGACACTGGTTGTTTTAACTGTTTCATAGTTTTCTCTATTTGATACTTCCATGATGGTATTTTATTTCTTCCCTTCCTTTCCATTATTCGCTCTGTTTTTCTAGTAAAGTTTTGTCTGTTATTAATTTAGCTGTACAGTAGTATATCCTATTTGTTTCTGTTATATCACATGCATTTCTGTTAGAGTCTTGATTACTGTGTTCATCTGTTTTATCAGACTTCTGACATTTTGACTCTTATTTACTTTCTGTAATCTATTTCTTTAATATGTCTATCCATATCTCTTAAATCAAGCAACTCTTCCCTTAGATCATTTTCTTCTAAACTCAGAGCATATTATTTGCTCACTCATTCCTGCTTGCATTCTACAAAAGGTTCCATAACATCTTCCTGCGACAGATCCTCTTCATCTGCATCCTGCATCATCTGCTCCTCCTCTTTGGCCCATCACTGCACAACATTGCCTGCATCAGAGTTGACACTGTTTCCTGCTTCTTCCCTTGCTGTGCAACTCCAGTTGAACTTCTGTACTGTTTTCCTACTACAGGGTCTAGAGCATCATCATGTCATCTGTTTCTCTTTAGTTTGGGGACTCATTGTTCTATCATGTAGCGACATTATCTGAGTTGGATTTTCTACACTAAATCCTTCACTTTGCAGATAATCCATAACTTCATTTTTTAACTTCCACCTTACTAATCCCCTGTTCTATATTCCCCCATTGTTTTCTTTTCTTCTTTTTTTTTGTGTTGTGAAATTGTTCATATCTGAGAGCTTCTTGTATTTCTCTTCAAATATCTTTGGAGCTGTTTTTTTTCTATTGATTAGTTTTGCTTTCTTCTTTGTATAAATATTGCACCATATCAAATTTATTTTTCTCTCCCATGTCCATATTTCTTCTTTAGATGTCTCCTGCTCCATCTGCGTCTCCTTAATTTGGGGACTAATTGTTCCATCATGCTATGACATTACCTGTGTTGGACTTTGTACACTTAAGTCCTTCACTTTGCAGGTATTGCATAGCTTACAGTTTCTATTTGTTTAAATTCTACCTTACTAATCTTCTGTTCTATGTTCCCCCTATGTGCTCTTGTATCTTGTATTGTGACATTTTCTGTATATGAGTATTGTCTGTATTTCTCTTCAGATATCTTTGGAGCCGCTTTTTTGTATTTATTAGTTTGGCTTTCTCCTTTGCATAATTAGTGCACTATATCAGATATCTTTTTCTTTTTCATGTCCATGTTACTTTTTTATACCTTTTAAAAATCTCTGGGTTTTGTTCTTTATATTTTTGCACTTCCACTGTTGCTTCTTTTTCCAGGAGACCCCAAAGTTTCTTTGTCTATGTAATGTTTTTCATGAGTCGGTTGTATTAATGAATGCAAATTTGTATTTGAAGTTGTTTTGCAGTTGTTCTTGTGCAAGTATTTTTCTTTACTCTAATTTCTGTATTAATCTATCTGAATATCTGTTATCTGGAAATTCTGGGCTTCTTGCATAATAATAATTCTTCTGTATCTTCAATAATCCACTCTATCATATTTATCGATCTTTTTTGGCGTGCCAGTTTTGTGTTTTTGTGGACTATTACTTCCTTCTACAACAGAGGAGCCCATCCTTGTCCTGAGCTGGGCCTAATCCATTGTAGGAATGTTTCCATGTCTTGAGGATTCTACACTGCCATTTTTTCAGTCCTGGCACCAATACACCCACCAGGACTGGGCACTTTTTATCCTGGGACTTGTGTATCCAGCTATTGTTTTTATTTTTTAACTTATTTATCTCTATGATATTTTCTTTATAATTTAGAGCCCCTATATTAGTGTCATCTTGGTGAGATTTTATGAAAACATTGTCCACCATGTGAGGGTACTTACCAAGACTTGAGGATGGATACAGGTCTAACAATACTACTCTCCTTGTCTTGCTGATGGATGGATACAGGTCTAACAATACTACTCTCCTTGTCTTGCTGATGTCATCATCTTTCCAACCCCCCCCCCCTTGTGATAGCTCTTACATGTGTCTCTATAACTGCCCTGTGAGGGCTGAATTCCCCTCGGCTCACATTCCAACTTGCATATGGCAGCTCAGGATTGATAGACTTGAACTCCATGTGGTAGACATCTAATGCTCCCATTATCTGTCACCCATGTGGTGAGAGATAGCAGCCTCTCACTCGCCAGAATAGGTGAAACAGCTGCAACCACTCACTCCCATCTTCCCCAGCTAGCTCCTACAGGAATCCAATCTGCTATTTAAAGTCAGATCACCTACAACATATCTAGGACTTTATTCCCTGTACAACACAGACTGACACATTTCTTAAACAAAATATGGAATAACATTATTAAATTTGTCTTCCTTCATGTATTTTTTTGGTACATATAAAACTTTTGTTTTCTTCACTTCTGCACTCTGAACTCATTTTGACAGTCAAAAGACATGAAATTTCTTTAGTTCTGACACCAAGTATCATTTGCTTTATCAGCGTGACTGAAATAATGAGGCAGGCCATGGTGGGTGTCATCTTCATCAGGATGTATTGCAAATTGTGGCACATAACATGGAATGGAGCAATGACATTAATGAATACATTAAGTCATTAAGTTAAGGTGCTGCTTTCATATTCTGTATATATATATATATATATATATATATATATATATATATATATATATATATATATATATGGGTCCCCTTCACATGATCGACTTTTCAGAAAGTCAAAATTCATATGGCCAAGACCATATGAAAGACTTTTGAAAAGCCAACCATGGGGAAATGCTATCTCCGTACAGTGTGGAATGGGAAATTTCCCTCTTCTGCACTGTAGTGCGATCTCGGAGTTGGTATATTTAAGTTATGGGGGGTGTGGGGGTGTAGCCCCCCACGGGGGGTGCAGGGGCCCTGCTAACAGCTTTTAGGTAAGTGTTCATTGTATTTTAGTGTTTACTTTACATGGTCGGCTTTCTGAAAGTCGATCATATGGTCTCAGCCATATGAAAGTCGACTTTATGAAGAGTCAACCATGTACGGTAGAGCCATATATATTTATATATATATATATATATATATATATATATATATATATATATATATATATATACACACACACACACATATATATATATATATATATATATATATATATATATATATATATATATATATATATATACAGTATGTCTGGTGCCTAAGATCATGTTCAGAATGTTACATATATTCTGCACACAACTGATTAGTTCTGCTACTTCATGTACATAACTTAGCTGCAACATTCTAATTATGAAAGCAGGAACATGGAGAGGTGACTGGTAGTCAAAGGCTGTGAATTAGTGCATCTTGCCAGGGATTCATATTATGAGGTGTCAACCATAAGCAGTACAACAAATCTGCAAAAATGAATTGGAGCTAGGATAGTCACTTTTTTCCAATCCTGTTATTACTCTAAAGCTATCTTATTGCATTCCTTTATATGCTGTACCTATGTAGTGTGAACCAGCTTATAGAAAATAGAACTAAACCTGTAATATCATAGCGTATGAGTTTGCATTGTATAATTCATGCAGCTAGGAATGGAAATATGATAAAATCTGCAAGCAAAGAAGAGTGGTATTGTTGGAATTGAGTCCATCCTCATGTTTTGGTAAGTACTTCACAGGGTGGACCCTGTTTTTACAAAACCTCACCAAGACAACACTGATATATAGACTGTATTTTATATAGCATATAACATGGACAGAAGTAGGTTAAAAAAAAACAGGTGGGTGCTCAAGCCCCAGGATAAAAAAGTGTCCAACCCTGGTAAGCACACTGGGTTCCAAAACAGGAAACAATGACAGTGTAGAATCCTCAACCACATAAACATTCCTGCAATGGGGTTAGGCCAGAATTTCCAGATAGAGGATATTCAGAAAGATTAAGAGAAAAGTTAGAGGAAAGAAAAATACTTGCACAATAAAAACTACCAAAAGCTTCAAATGCAAATTTGCATTCATTAATACAACAGAGCCATGAAATAAATTACATACACAAAGAAACTTCTGGACTTGATAGAAAAAGAAGTAACAGATGAAGTATGAAAATATAAAGAACAAAACCCACAAATTTTGGAAAGGTATAAAAAAGAAACATGTACTTGGGAAAGAAAAAGAGATCTGATATGGTGCAGTATTTATGCAAAGGAGACAGCCAAACTAATAAATACAAAAAAGCATCTCCAAAGATATTTGAAGAGAAATAAAGAGAGAGGCACCCAGATATGGACAATTTCACAATACACAATACAAAAACAAGAACACAAAGGGGAATGTGTAACAGCAGATTAGTAAGTTAGAAGTTAAAAAAAGAACTGAAGTTACGGATTACCTGTGAAGTGAAGGATTTAGTGCAAGGGGAGGATGGACCCCATGTTGTAGAAGGAAGTAGTAGTCCACAAAAAAACACAAAAACTGACATGCCAAAAAAAGAGTAATAAAGATGATAGAGTTGACTATTGAGAATAAGAAAGACATTATGTATTGTTACTACTATGCAAGAAGCCCAACATTTCCAGATAAAAGTTATACAAAAAGATTAAGCGAGAAATTAGAGGAAAGAAAAATATTTGCACAAGAAAAACTGTCAAAAGCTTCAAATGCAAGTGTGCATTCATTAATACATCAAATTCATGAAAACATTATATAGACCAAGATACATTGGGACATTTGGAAAAAGAAATGCCTGAGGAAGTGCAAAAATATAAAGAACAAAATCTAGAGATTTTTGAAAGGTATAAAAAAGAAGCATGGACATGGAAATAAAAGAGAGATCTGATAATGGTGCAATATTTATGCAAAGGAGAAAGCCAAATTAATCAATACAAAAAGCAGCTCAGAAGATATTTAAAGAGAAATACAGGCAAATTCACCCAGATATAAAAATGTTCATAATGTAAAAATTAAGATCACAAAGGGAGAACACTGAACAGTAGAAGTTACACAAATAGAAGCTGAAGTTATGGAATACCTGTGAATTGAAGAATTTAGTGTAGAAAGTCTAACATAGGTTATGTCACACCATGACAGAACAATAAGTCTCCAAAATAAGGAGAAACAGCTGGATCGGGAGACATCTGTATAAGAAATATGGACATGGGAAAGAAAAAGAGATTTAATATGGTACAATATTCATGCAAAGGAGAAATCTAAACTAATCAATACAAACAAATCAGCACCAAAGATATTTGAAGAGAAATACAAGCAAAGGCATCCAGATGTGGAAAATTTTACAATACGAAAAATAAGAAAACAAAGGGGGAAAGTAGAAAAGAGGATTAGTAATGGAGAAGTTAAAGAAATAGAAACTGAAGTTATGGACTATCTGCAAAATTAAGGATTTAGAAGGATGTAGACAATCTAAATTTGGTAACATCACAACATGACAGAACAATGAGTCCCCAAATTAAGGAGAAACTGGTGAAATGTGAAGCATCTGATCAGTTGACATATGAAGATACTTTGGAGCCTTCAGTAGGAAACCAGTGTAAAAGTTCAGTTAGACTTGCACAGCAAGGTTAGGAGCAGGAAATGGTGGGAACTCTGATGCAGTCAATACTGTGGAGTGATAGGCCAGTGAGTTCCAATACGAAAGAGCAATGGGTGGCACAGGATGAAGCTAAACAGAATATGTCACAGGAAGATGTTCTGGAACCTTTTGTAGAATGCCCACAGGAAAGGTAGAAAATAGAATGTGCCCTTAGTTTAGAAGAAAATGATCTAAGGGAAGAGTTGCCTGATTTAATAGAGCTGGGTAGACATATTAAGATTAATGAAAGAAATGCATTATGGAAAGTCAATAAGACCTAAAATATTAAACGTTTGATTCTGTTCATAGAAATCCATATGATGTAATGGAAGTAAATAGGATATATTACTGTGCAGATAAATTAATAACAGACAAAGTCTTACCACAAAAATATAGGGCAATAAAGGAAAGGAAGGAAAGAAATCCAATGCTATCATGGAAGTATCAGAGAAAACAATAAAGCAGATAAAACAAGAAGTGTCACTGTTAGTAGAGTACAGAAGAGGGAACAGATAAAAATACTTATAAAGATAGACACGAAGCAAAGCACAGTATCAGAATAGACCTGGATCTATTGTGCACTATTGCAAATAATAAGCTAATGATATCAGCCCAGGAAAAAATAGAAGATATGCAGATAAATATAAAGAAAAATAAAAAATAAGCAATTTATTAATGACCCAAAAAAGTTTTATAGAGAATTGGGAAACAAAGCAAAAGGGATACCACCCCAAAAAAAGAAGAAATAGACACATTTTGCAGAACTATCTATGAAGACCCTGTGAAACATAACAAAGATGCTAAATGGATAGAAGAGGTAAAAGAAACAGTAAGAAGTTTAAATGTGCATGACATGAAATGGGATGAAGTAACAGCCAGAGAAATTGAAACAAAATTAAGAAAAGCTCCTAAGTGAAAAACCCCAGGCCCAGATGTAGTACCTAATTTCTGGCTAAAAGTGCTGATATCTTTACATGAATATTTAGCCCTGAGTAAGAACTATTTATATGTGCATTCTGAACAGACACCAATTTGGTTAGCACCAGGAAAATGATACTGCTCCTTAACAGTGAACCTACAAGTTATCCCAGAAAATATAGACCAATAACTTGCCCTTCAGTAATGTATAAACTCCATACTGGAATGGATGCTGACAGAGTTTATAGTGATTTAGAATAAAACTCAATCATGGCAATAGAACAAACCAGTAATAAAAGAAAGTCATATGGAACAAGGGATCATCTGTTGATAATAAAGTCATAAAGAAGAATTGTAAAAGGGGAAGAATCTAAGTATGGTATGGATAGATTTCAAAAAAAGTATTTGACAGCACCCCACATTCATGGATAGAGGAATGTTTGCAAATGTATAAGATACACCCTACATTAATCAGTTACATTACAGTGGCCATGAAACAGTGCCGAACCACTCTGCAGCTAAGCCATAATAAAGGACAAATTATTATCCCAGGGATAAAAATTCAAAGGGGGATATTTCAGGGTGACTCTTCATCTCTGCTGCTCTTTTGTCTTCTCCTTAACCCATTAAGCTGTTTACTTAACAGATTAGGCCATGGTTACAATTTGGCTTCCAGAAAACAACAAAGTGTAAAGACTTCTTATCTTCCTTTTGTAGGTGATTTAAAACTACACTTCATCAGAAGAGAAGCTGAAAGCACAACTGCAAATGGTCAAAACTTTCTCAGATGATATAAGAATGTAATTTGGTCTTGATAAATGTGCAAAAGCAACCTTTAAAGCAGGAAAGCTACAGCACCAAGAAAATATCAGTCTATGACAGGAATGTGATATAAAGGAACTTGACCAGGAGGGAAGGTATAAATATTTTGGAATTGATGAAGGCTCAACAATAAAATATGAACAAATGCAAACAATACTTAGTAATCAATATTTTAGAAGATGAAAGTTAATACTGAAAACAGCCCGACATCTAGGAACAAAGTCCAAGTTATAAATCAATTTGCTCTTCTTGTTCTAACTTACAATTTTGGGGTGATTGACTAGCCCCAAAAGGTATTGGATCAACTGGACAGAAAAACAAGAAAAATGCTTCATGCTTATCAAATAATTTATAAAAGTCAGTGTATACCACGATTATATATTCCCCATTATGAAGGCAGTATGGGCCTCCTCGAAACTGATTACATGTATAGATCTGCAATCATAAGACTGTATATATATATATATATATATATATATATATATATATATATATATATATATATATATATCTGCTCACCTCATAAGGTCCAAACATAGTGAAAGTTTTAAAACATGAGGAGAACAAGTCTAAGATAACTTCCTTTCTTAGTTTAGCAGAAGCATATTGGCGTCAAGCGGGAATGGAAATGAAAAACAGAATTGGACAAAAATCAGGCAATAACTGACTGTACCAAAAAACTAAAGAAAGAATATAAGGTGAAGGATCAGATGAGAAGGCAAGAAATGTGGAAAAGGCATAAATGTAATTGCAAATACAGAAAACTGCTGGAACAACCTCATATTGATCAGGATCTGACACAGGAATGGTTAAGGTGAAGTGAATTTAAACCAAAAGACGAAAGGTTAACATTTGCATCCCAGGATAACGGAGTACATACACATTGGTTTACAAAGTCCACTGAGCATGTTGCAGAAACATGCAAATACAGGTTTTGTAAAACAGAATTGGAAACAGCTGCACATCTTGTTGCTGGATGTGATACACTAATGGCAGAGGGCCTGTATACTGAAAGGCATTATAATATGGCAAGAATGTTGCATTGGGGATTATGCAAATATCACAATACTGAAGTCACTGAGAAGCATTGGAAACATGAGCCACAATGCATTTTAGAAAATGGTGATGTTTACGTCACATGTGGTTACCCATTACCAACAGTTCAAAAATAGATGTGAGAAAACCAGATATAGTAGCCCATGAGAAGAAAACAAAAATAGCATTGATCATTGAAATTGCTACACCCAGTGATTACAGTGTCTTACATACAGAAAGACCCAAAGTCATAAAATACCAGGATTTGCAAGCAAAAACGTGGGCAATATGGAAGAAGGATACCCATGCAGTTCCAATAGTAGAAGGAGCAATGGGTCTCATAAAAAAAGAATTTATAGTCATATATAGATGTGCCATCAACAAATGTAACTCCATATGAATTGCAGAAAGGGTCAATTCTGGGCACATTGCAGGTGCTGCAAAGAGCACTTTTGGCTAACATCAAAGATTGAAACAATACTAATTTAATGAACTTTAATCATACTTTGACTTACCAATGGAGTCCATTCCCCTCATGGTATTAGAAACTCAAAAGACTTGGATAAATTAAAGTAGGACTCAGCAATAAGTGTAATAAAAGGCCAAAATAGATGCTACTCCATACCTCCTAAAAGATTCTAATAACTGTCAGTATTTCAGGTGAAGTGCATTAGTGGTTATTGGGAACTGTACATTGAAATAATTTAGGTGAACTTGACATCCAAAGTGTTAATCAGATTCTTTTCACACCAGCAGTGCCATCTAAGTAGCTGTATCCAAACTGCTGCATATATTTAATGCCAGTCACTCTGTTAAGCATTTTTGTTAACTTTTTCAGTCTTGTGTGGTTATCATTTAACAAATTAACAGTCTACTTATTTCTTACCATGTTGATAACACAAAAAGTTTCTAGAACTGTCAGTGATTCTGCATTAAGTCCCCAAATAGACCTGTAAATAGCTTAAACACAAACATTGAACCTTGAACCATAACTGAGGAAGCAATGTTTCCATTAAATAGTTTGGCAACGTATATTTGTTACACTACTTACTTTTTATATTTTTGATCTGAAAATACTTTTGCCGCAAAAAGTTACATTTACACTAACTTTCAAGCATTTAATGAAGAACTACTTCACATCTAAAATATAAAAATGCATATTGATAATAAAACAAATATAAAACAACTTAGCATCCAACTTAACAAATATAATAATAATAATAATAATAATAACACCTTCCAGTGAGGGTAGCATGGGTAATGCAGACATTCTAGAGACAATGAAGCTCAGTAGCTGCAGTGCTGAACCTCAGAATACCTCTGGGTGGTCTAGTATCACTCAGTACTGCCTTCCTTGTGAACTAATATATACTGCCAAAAACCCAAATTTAGAATAAAAGAAATACAAAAATATACATTTATGAAACAAAGTTGTAACATGGAAATTGCTGTACATCAAAAGCATGTCTTCTTTGGATAGATAAGTGAACAGACACCACACACGAGAAGGCAAATGGGTTCTCAACTCTGCATCTTTATAGCCTCTTCATTTCACACATTTGTCATTTTTTCATCCCTTTAATTGATTGTGTAGACAGCACAATATCACTTTATCTCAAGGCAGAAACCATGGCCAAAGGTTACAAGAATAAAGAGCCAAACTGAATGATGTGCATTATGACATCCTGAAAGAATGAGAAAAACAACTCTATATCAAGCATAATTTTTAGACTGACTAGATGTTTTATGCTGAATACATGCAGCTTCCTGTGATCATTTTAGCCTTTGTTTCCTACTTCTGAGACTATTTTTAAAACTGGCTCCTCTCCTGCTGATGTAGTCTGTACTCACCAGTGTTTAAACAATGGCCTTCCTGACCTGAAAGCAAACTTAAGTATGTCATAATGAACATTATCTTGCTTGTCTGTTCCTGTTTTTGCCCTAGGGTCATGGTTTCTACCTTATGATCATATTTCTTCTCTTCTGTTTTCTGCCTGTATGACTTCTTTAGAAATGTTGTGAAGCTAACATACTGTAAACTTCCCCTCAGAGGGAATATATACAGTCAAGGCCTTTATGAACTGTCTCAGATGTCGTAAGCAGTTGTTTTTCTTTTTCCTCTGGTAAAAATCTTTTCTGTTTCTCTTTTTTTTGGGGGGGGGATACAGTCTGGAATATAACTTTCCTTTAGACATCAAAATTCTTAAATGCATGAAAGTCATAATTTTATCACTATATGAAATCCCACATTAAATGTTAGAAGTAAAGCCTTTTTTTTGCTATTGGTTGAATTTGTCAGGGGCTGTCATCACTGCAGTTATCCATCAGAGTATGTCTTTCTGATGTTCCCTTTATATGGAACTCGCAACAAATGTTTTTAACGTGCTTATAAAGGCTCACTTATGAGGATGGTATATCCACTCATATTCATTTTTTTCATTGTGTCTCCCTACCTGACCTGTTAGCAGTTCTGTTATTCCCATGGTTACCATACCTGCATGCCCTGAATTCACCATTTGCTCCTTTCTAGGCTACCCCTGATATAGCCTTACACCAACTACTTGGGGAATTGACCTTCTAGTGCACATTAGTTGCACCTGAGGAATGAGGGATTCTTTGGGGAGATACAGGTTATGGTACCAGGAACCTTCATGTTCATAGAAACAGTCAGAATTCTTATCTTAGAAAAGTGGCAAGTGCAATGGCATCATGATGTCCTGCCACTCCCCCTGTCAAGTAGGCTTCCTACAAGGCTCCTAGTTTCCACTAGTGATCACGCAGCCAGTGGTTTCCCTTGAACTCTCCCCTTGGGATATAAGAGCTGGCTGCTAGTCATTGCATCCTATATGCTCCTGGCTGACCCTTTTGCAAATCCGAGCCCATTTCCATGTTTGCTTCACCAGCATTGCAGTAGGACATTCTGCTTTTCTGGTAGTGGTATGGCTATGCTCATTTGTATTTATCAGATTATAGATATGAATGTTAAAAGAGAACTACTGGGTCTGCTTTTAGATGCCAGTATCTAATGATATTTACCAGACTTACCCCCATGTACCTGTCTTTAGGAAAACCATAGTATTGCCTCATAATTATTTAATTACTATGCCCCATCTGTTTGAAGCATGCCAGTCTTAGCCCAACCATCTTCTGATGGCAGATTAACATCAGTCTGAAGCTACCTCTCTCAATTTCCAGTCATATTTTTGATGTTTGAAGATTATAAAGAATATGACACCCAATGTAATCACATAATTTTAGCACTATAAAGATTTCTAACGTGGTTCACTTATGGTGTAAAATATTAAGCCTGTACAGCACTGCCAGACATAAGGCCTTCTTTTATTTGCCTAGAAGATGCATGGGGATGACTTTATGCATTGCTACATGTATGCATATAATTACCTGTCTGAACTTGGCTTACTGTTCCCCAACTTAGAAATCCCACTCAAGATATAAGAAAAGTTTGTGTAATACATGTGAAGTACAACAATAGATTTTCTTTTCTTTAGTTATGATTAGCAAGACATCATTTGTACCATGCTGCATAAGAGGTCACCATATATGTACCATGATGGACAATGTGTTAGGTTAACAAATCTGTAACTTACAATGCAGTTAAAGAAGGTAGCTATAGAGAAAAGCAGCAAGCCTCAGGTAGCTGGATGAGCAAGATATGGAGAAGGGTTCAGTAGGATTAATGCAACATATTATCATGGAAGTGACACTAATAATACTCTCAATGGAAAAGTACAGTAATGACATGTTTTTCAGCAACTCATGTTCCTGCTATTCTCTCCACATAACATCTATACATACTGAAATGTAGATGTGCCTTGAAGCATGAGTCTAAAAATGATTTAGAAAAATGGCCAGAATTTGTGTTTAAACATCGTTTTAGAAGGTTTACATTGTTTTGACATGTTTGAAATGGATGATAAATGGAAATGGAATATACTGTAATATAAATATTTGATTTTTTTTTTTTCTTTTTTTTTTGTTTTTTGTGTTCAAGTTTTGTGTTCAATGTACCAATTTTCAAATTCATTTCAGTCATTCAGTTCAATGACATTCATTTTTTCTGACATATTTTTACTTTGTATTTATTTTATTGTAGTTTGTTAGTTATGTTAGTTAAAAAAAAAAAAAAAAAAAGAAATACTTGAAAAATCTGAAAAATCAAAATAAAACGAAACACCAATTACAGAAGAACATACAGAGAATACACAACACTGTTATATTATAACATATAGCTTCTACAATTATAAGCAGGGGGGCAAGCCACCCTGCACACCCTGCTACTTAAATATATCAATTCCGAAATCGCACTTCACGGAAGACAATAGCAAACATACCATTACATACTTCATGACTGCCTGTTGTAACCTTAGTCATGCATGTTCCCTTTTAATGTACTATACTACAACATAACTCATCTTAGTGTAGTGAAGTGCAATCTCGGAGTTGATATATTTTAATAGCAGGGGGTGCGGGGTGCAGGGTGGTTTGCCCCCCTGCTTATAATTGTAGAAGGGTAATATGTTTCTGTATGTATTTCTGCTGCAATATAATCAGCGTTGGTGTCCTGTATGTTTTTCTATATTATGAGATTCAGTATTATGAGTTTTCAGTATTTTGAGCTTTCAAGATTTTGAGTTCAATATTTTGAGATTCAGGATTTTGAGCTTTCAAGATTTTGAAGTGAACCCATATATGTGTATATATATATATATATATATATATATATATATATATATATATATATATATAGCTATATAGGTGATTTTGGACACACACTTAATCCTTGTTCCAACTACAATTACTTATGCCCTTAAAAAGTTATAGTTGTTCAGCTACATAAATTATTAACTCACAAAGCTGACTGTACAAAGGTTCTGGCTAAGATTCATAGAGATGTACACCACTTCTGCACAAGAACTAAACAGCTAAGCAGTACTACACAACAACATAGGAAGACATGAAATATTCAGATGAAAATGAAAGATGTAAGACTTCAGTGCACCCTAGCTGTACTTCAGGGAATGTAAAGGAGTGAATCAGCAACTACAGAAGTTGAGCTATGCATGCAGAGAAACTGAGAAAAATGCCACAGTCATGCACTAGAAGATATACAATTAAACACAATAAATAAATACACAGAGTGGTCACTCTCTACATTGTGCAATCTTGTAAGAACAGAAACTGTGAACTCAGACAAATGTATCTCAATATAAATCAGTGCTTGTGGTAACTAGCCTGCTCACATTAACATGTCTTTCAGAAGAATAGCACCAAAATGCTCCAAAAAGCTAAGTAGGCATATAGCATTTGCAGTTGCACTGTGATAGTGTCCACACTTGTCTGATGTGTAAAAGCGAAGGAAAATGGTTGTGGCTAAACTTAGGAAAGAGTGGAAGAGCAGGGTTCACAAAATGACAACATATAGAACTGGAGAGAGTCCAAAGTAGCTGCCTTCTGAAGAGCAGGTTGATTAGAGATCTCTCACTGTGAAAAAGAAAAGAGAAGTAAAGGAGCTAGTGGAGACTGATAAACTGGAAAAAATTCAGTTACTAGCTAGTGACTATGCTGCCTGGATGTCAGTAAAGAAAAAGCCTAGAGAAAGGAAGAGAAAATCAACTATAAAAGGAGAAGAAAAAACTACAGTGAGGAAGAGTCTTGTAGGTGTTCATCAAACACTACTTCAGGTTTCAACGTTGGTACCAGATATGGCCTTCAGTAATTTACAGGAAAAATGAATGATGTGCATTCTGAGATGAGATGCTTAAAATAAGGGAGAAACTGGAGGAATATATAAAGGTGAATGAGAAAAGGCTGGAAAGTATAGAAGAACATTTAAGTTGCTATTCAGATAACATTATAAATACTGCAGAAATCAGTGGATAAAACAAGGAAGGACTATATGAACATAATGTCTCTGGAGGTTGTTTCAAAAAATAGTGGTTAGAAAATAGAGCATGCAAAGAAAACCTAAGGTTTTCTCTTATTCCAGAAAATCAGAAAGGTATCAATTGCATTCATTTTACGAAAGCACAAATAAGCAACTGACTGGAATTCCACAGTAGGAATTATTAATTGAAAGGGCACACCATATATATATCCAAATTTGTTCATGAAAAGAAACCAAGACTTGTAATATTAAAGATGCAGTCATACCAGCAGAATGACAAAATTGTGGAACAACAGAAAAGTATTAAGAACTGGGGACACCAGAGTGTTTGTGGAAAATTATTATTCACTGTACCCCAGACAAAAGAAAAGTGAGTTTACCCTGCAACCAAGAGGATGCCAAGAGGCAGATGTGAGATTCAAGTTGCTATATCCAGCTGTTTTTTGAATATTTTTCCTGAAGAATCAAAACATTTGTATATATAGAATAGGCTAAGGAGGAAATAAAATATTTTGCAAAGCAAAGAGTAAGCCAGCAAGTTGAAGGGGACTCCGCTTCGCATTCCTCTGAAAAAAGAAAGTTCATAAACAGAACCTACAAGTAATACCATTTACATTCTTCTGAAAGAAATCTTTGAGTGACAGAAAAAAAGCTCAGGAACCAACTAGAAAAATCGAGACTACCTCAGACTTGAACCAGACCAGTACTGGCTGTTCAAGAGGATGAGGAAGAAGACCAGTAGTAATGTGAAAGCAAGAAATAAATGGAAGAATTGTAAAGTGTCATTTCTCTAAGAAGTAATGTCACAAGAACTCTGGTTCTGCAAGAAGTGTCTGAAAGACTAGAAATGTGTGGATTGTGTTAAATTGTCCAGAGGACTCTAATGCATAATTCCCACTTTGTCATTAAATTTAGAATGATAATGAAGGGATGAAGATGTAACTGTAAGTAAAAAAAGTTCCTTTTTCTTAGTAATATATGTATAATAAATTCTTTGTAGTAAATTGCATGTTACACTGTAAAGTAGTTCTGCAAGGAATGTAGAGGTATTTTAAATGTGAGGTGGGGATTTATCAGTGACTGCCATTTATGCCAGTGATATCAAAGTAAGAAAGTACTTTTTCCTTAACTGTAATGTGTCCAGGGTACATACAGTAACAAAGTAAACTTTGGATATCCTTAACTGTAATGTGTCCGGGCTACATACTATAACAAGGTAAAGGCTGAATATAAGCAGCATGATGCTGTAATCATGGGCTGTTAGGGGGAAGATGTGGAAGCTCACTGATCATATGTATTTTTAAATTATGGTGATTTCCTGGTGTTATACAGGTGGAGGCTAATGTTCTTGGTTTGTGCTATAGACAATGAAAACAAGTTTTCTTTATTTTTCTGAGCATACAGACTAGAAAATGGAAAGCATGTAAGATTAAGGTTTTTCTAACATTACAGGTATGTAGCTGAAATCTTTGAAACACATCAAATAATTATTTCTAATTATCCACCTGTAAAGACTGGAATAAAGTTGCATGATAATCAAGTAAAATGAGACACTGGATCTTTCCTGCTTATTTCTTAAAAAGAGAGAATTTAAGGAATGGGTAGTGAATATGATTGATGAGTTTTTATGGAAGATCATTTCTTCATAAGGGATAGCTAGGAAGTGAAATAAAATGGAATTGTAAACTATGACAGTAATAAGATTGAAAGAAATATGGGAAAGAAATAGTAAGATTTATTAAGAAGGGTTATCAAAGGTTAAAATATTGCAGACGAAAAGAAATCTTCTTGAACAGAAAGAGGGACAATTGCTGAGTGCTAAAGGGAAGTAAGGAAGTATTTGGACAATATGCTTGAGTTGAGAAAGGTTGCTGTTAAGCTAGTATTTTTACAACTCCAGGGCACAAACATAATAAACACAATGTAATAGACAATAGAAAATAGAAAGGAATGTTGCCATATGTAAGGAGCCTATGACAAGAAAAATAACCAGAGACTCTACAGAGATATTACAGATATTTTGGAAATTCTGTGAAAATCTGTATAAAGCATATAAGTGAGGAACTAATGAAAGGCGCAAAATGAAATATTTATAGAAGACCTAACTATGCCTAGAGTAGGGTAAGAGGAAGCTTACAAATTCACAGCTTAGATAGGAGGGGGTGAGATAAAAATGGCAATGTATAATCAATCAACAGGGAAGTCTCCAGGAACAGATGGTATTCCTGTGAAAGTTCTGAAATTGAGGGGTTAGTTATAACAATCTGGAATGTTTTGTTTAACAATATTTTAAAAGGAAGGAGTGTACCTGCATATTGGAAGAGTACTATGGTGGCTCTACTTCCCAGATTGGGTAAAGAGCCCCCAGACTCAGCTTCATATAGATCATTTTCAATTTTTAACCATGATTATAAAGTGTTTATGACTATACTAACTTGGAGAATAGCTAAGGTATTGCCAAAATGGGCAGATATGGAACAATGTGGTTTTGTAGAGGGGAGGCAAACATGGGACAACATTAATCAAAGAATGATGATCCAAACAGAGAAGACATTCAATAAAGTCAGCTGGGATGTTATGAGTAGAGCAATGGCAGCATTTACATCACCTTTTAGACTTTGTGTCTTTCGGCGTTTTCCCGGTTAGGGGTCGCCACAGCGGAACTCTGGTCCGCTAATGATTGGTAGTGGATTTTTACGTACCGGGTTACCAGCCCTGATGCACAACCTTCAACGAAGGCAAGCCCCATTCACGTATGCCTCCACACAGAAGACGTTCTAGCTGAATCGAATGGGATAACGTCTTGCTATGAGGTGACAACGCTACCGCAGCACCACCACCGCAGTCTACATCACCTTTTAGACTAATAGAGTTAATTAAGAAGATATGTGAAGGAGCAGAAGCAAGAATTAAGGTGGGAAAATTCCTGTCTGACAAGCTGTGTTTGAACAGATGAACTGGGCAGGAGTATCTTCTTTCCCTTTGCTATTTGGTTTATACTTAGAGCCATTGGCAAACAAAAGTAAAGGGATTCACAAATTCAAGGATATAACTGGTATGGTAATCAAGAAACATTTGCCTTATTTGCAGATGATATTACTTTGCTCTTACTAAATTCTGAAAAGGCTATTTAAGTGTTGTAGAACATCTGAGATAGTTCAAGTTTTTTTGCTGGATATAGAATAAATGAGTATAAAGCAAAGGCTATAACAGTAATCTATGCTCATGCACCTGAACTGGTTCAGCAATACCCATATTTATGGGGATATGCTACAATGAATTATTTAGGTGTATGGTTTAAAAAGGATTCTATTATGTTAGGTAAGGATATGTGGGAAAAACATAAAAGCAATAGAAAATGTTCAGAACAAAAATACCAAGAACCAAAGCAAACTGAACATTTGAAATGTAGGGTCACACACCACAAAGCTCCAACTAAAACAGCACTTTTCATAAGAACACAAACAAATAAAAATACATTGAGTGCTTTTATCCCTGTAGTACATGGAACTTCATCAGAATGAGCACCTAAGAATCACCACATCATAATATAGAATAAATTGATCATGTCACAAGAAAGTTAATTAAATCAAAGCATGAATAATTTTAAAGTTACAGCCTATAAAAAGGAGTGGGAAACATAAGATAAAAACTTCACATTAAAAACATACTAAAATATTAGTTCATGAGACAATAAAATCTATTCTCTTCATAGTTTTGCTGCTTTGTAATTTAGGACAGGTTATAATTTAAACCTGGAGGGCTAGCTACATTTAATTTCAGCTGCCATAACATTTCCCTGTGTTCCAGCTTTGTAGCCAGTCCCCTCCATTGGGGCTAATGTCTACTTGTTCCAAAATGGCAAAGCCAAAATTATTACATACTTCATTTGATGTAATGTGTTTAAGTAAGGTATTGTTATAATTTTTTTTCTTAATATCATATAAATGTTCATATATTCTTTAACGCACACACTTTCGAGTTTTGCCTGTATAAAAACCAGGACACTCTGAACATTTAGCAATGTACACCACTCCTTTGCTACCACAGTTTCCCTTCAACAAATAAATTGTAGATTTTAAACAGTTGTCTAATTTGTTTAACATTTCCTTCTAAAATATACCTATATTGGTTGCAGTGACCACATTGGGTTGTACTAAGCTTAATGTAATCAAAGGTCTTAATGGGGGGAGTTCAAAAATTGTTTTAAAATTTTGACCCATCTTATAAATAAAAAGTGGCTTTTATCCTAATAATTTAAAAATAGTAGGGCTAGCTCTAAACACATTCCAATGTTTAACAATAATATTTCTTATTTCCCTAGTGCAAGCATTAAATTGAACCACCATAGCCCACCCATAACGCCTTGCAGGGGTAGTATTGTAAGGGTTTACATGTGTTATGGGTGAAAACCAATTCCTAAAAGTTTTATTTTATTTGATACCCTGGCCCTCCTTAACCTTATTAATAATATCCCTTACTAAATTTTCAGGGTAACCCCTGTCTATAAACATATTAAAAATCTTTCCTAAGTTTGATCACCACATCCTTCCACTCAGACATCATTCTAACTGCTCTAACACTTTGTCATTTAACTAAATTCCTTTTTTGGAAGAATAGGTGAGGACTCCTAAAGTGTAAGCAGCAGTTACTAAAAGTAATTTTCCTATAAACCTGTGACTTAAAACCCTTGTCAATACTTGTAATGAAAGTACCTAAAAAATTCATACTGGTATTACTAGTGTGGGAGGTGAACTTTAAGAATTGTGTAGTCCCATTTAAATAATTAATAAAATCATCAACCCAAGTGTCAAAGCCTTCCCAAAGGATGAATATATCATCCAAAAAAATGCAAATGGAATTTTATATTCTGCCAAAACCAACTTAGAAAGCAATTCACTAGGTCCACACCATAAACTCTATACGTCCACAGGAATAACAGGACCAAAATTCTTATGAGCACACTTTATTCCAAACACAAAGAAAATTAAGCGCTTTCTTCTCCATCACCAAAACAGAGACTTCTTCAGAACTAAGTTATTATTCCCATAAACAACTCTTATATAATAGGTGCCGTTTATATTCTAGTTAGTTAGACAATTTACAAATTAAAAATTCTGTAATTAAAGTAATCCACACTGCTCCATAAACTGACAACTTAAAATGTTTATGTTAAAATTATAAAATGTTGAAGCTTTAAGAAGAATACTATGCCACATCTAGAGCTCTCTTTTTTAACACCTGGTGGTGTCTTAGAGTTTAATTTTATTATTCAAAAAAGTTCTCTTAACTCCAACCGGAGCTCCCACCACCCACCTCAGGCATTTAATGGAACTTATTCTAAGATCCCAAATTTAAATCTAGTGAAGTCCTGACACTGTAAGGGTGTTTATACAGTGAATTATTCACATTACCCCCTTGATATTGCGTACAAGTGTTCATAGATCCTTGTTCTACGTTTTCTTTCTGTCTTACCTATGTAATAACTGCCACAAGTTTGACAGATTGAAATGTAAACTTTACCCTTGCTGTTACAATTTCTTTAACCTTATATCCATTTTCCTTTAATACTGTATTATTAGATTCAAGTATATAGGGGCTTTGCCTGCATGTCCCACACTTGATAGTACCTTTATCAAATAGAGAATTGATTTTAACAACATTGTTACAAGAACCATCACCATTAGGATTAAAGAATACCTCCAAGTTCAGTTCCTTGTAAACAGTTTGAGCTCCACTAAGGAATCCACTAAATCCAACCTTTTAGGTGGAACAAACTTAAACCCTTTTTGAAAAAAATCAGATCAAAAGGTTCCATAAAAATAGTATGTTTGGTGTAGTTAAAATGTTATAACCTTTAAAAGAATACAAAAACAGTTGTTGCTGTTGATAATGTTGGAGAGGAATAAAACATTCCTCATCCTGAATAGGCCCAAATACAAAACCAGAGCACGGAAAGGGGACAAAAATTTCACATTTTGGATATAATCACCAGAAAACAAAATTGGTTTGTAGTCATAGAGACATTTCAGTACATTTTCTTCCTGTCCATCCTCTAGTTGGAATGTCAGGTTTGGGCATGGGGATGCGGCTGGTCCCTGAAGGGACCTACTCACCAGGCATTCTAATCTCCTCAAAGTTGAAAAATCCTGAAAATTATCCAAATCACATGATGCCCCAGTCTGAACTCCTTCCCTCTAATTGCTTGTACTTTCCAAAAACACATCAATAGAAACATCCTTTTCCAAACTCACATTAGCATCACACCCTTCAAAGAAAAATTAACCCACCTGAACAGGATAAGCTCTGTTCTTTTTGTACTGTAAGTATTTTTTCTGTTTCCTCTTCAAATTCACATTATACTTTTTGTCCACATTAAACAAAGCTTTGGAATATAAACTACTATACTGGTCAAACATTAAATCTTGCTTGATATCAGTATTCAGTTTATCGGTTTCCTCTAACAACTATGAAATATTTAATGCATAATATTTGATCATTAACTCAAAAAGTTCAAAGCTTAAGGATATGTGGGAAGAAACTTAACAAAAGACAATACAAACACTGAGAAACTTGGAGCTCCTGATTATGGCTGTGAATGGTAATGTATAAGCAGTGAACATGTTTGTAGTTCTTTGGGGTTATATACAGCTCAGGTATATTTCTATCAATCAGAGAAGTTGTGGATCATAATTAATAAATAATTTATTTTGGGGGAAAGAGGGCAAGGGTCAAATGGGATATTTTGTCTCCCCATAGAACAAGGTGGTTTAGGATTAGTAAATTTGGAGGGATACCTTCAAACTATACAGTTAAGGTTCAGATATATAATACAAGCAAATGATTACAAATCAAAATGGAAATAAATTATGTTGGAATGAGGGGGCATGAAATAAGGAGATTAGTAGATTTTGGATACAGACAATTAAGGAGAATAATTACAGCAATGCAGAATAATATATTTATAAAGTAATAGAAAGTATTTTAAGAACTAAGCCAATATGGGAATGGAGGAATAAGATTTTTACCAATAGGGATAACTGCAAGTAGAGGTGTAGGAATGAGGCAAGAAAGGAATGGAGTTTATTGGAGAAAAAATTGAAAAGGAGCCAAGATACTGGAGCTAATAACCAGGTGGGAAGGCAATAGAGTGGGATGAGGACAAGCTAAGGTTTGTACTGTAGGTTGTTGTCTATCTTCTGTGTCAGAGATCGATAACAGAGTATAAGCAATGAGGAAGGAGTAGGACAGTGTTAAGTGATAGACCAGTTCTGGCTGGGTCTATAACAGAAGCTGCTGTTAAAAAATGGATAAGGAGTAGGGTGTATAACACAATGTATGATAATTGCAAGAATTAATCAGAAGGGGTTAGAAAAGACTTGGAAGTGAGAAATGAAAGGCAATATACAAAGGAATAGTGGAAGGGCATTTGTATGGCTCCCAAGTATGCAACAAAGTCTAGAAGGTTTAGGATTCTTGCACACAAGTGTTTGCATAGCTATTTTTATACACCAAGCAAACCAGTTTTCTCAGGTATATAGTAAATGCTAGAGGTATGATAGTAAAGAGATGGGTAATTGGGAACATGTTTTTTGGGAATGTAATGAACTGGTAGATTTAAAAAAAATCCCTGTGGAGTACTTTGTCAGAAATTTTGAGGGAGCAAATTATTGAAAGTAAGCAACTGATTCTTTTAAGCTGGGATATAGAAACTGAATTGCCTAGGCATATTAAGATGTTAATAATTTTAATGTATTGGCTGCTAAAGAAGCAATTACTAGAACATCAAAATCAAAATCTAAACCAACTGTAACTGATGTTTTGAAGATTGTAAATGAGAAAAAAGAATTGAAGGTGGGATCTTTAGAAAACAGAATGCACAAACCACATTAAAATGGGATTTGTTGGAACAATATTCTCAGAATAATGTTCCAAAGGAGGAGTGAAATATCAGGGAAGGCAGGGCGTCATCAGTTTTTGTAATACTGGAGTTGTTGATAATTTTTAGAAAAGAAAGCATAATGTATAACTCATGAGAATGAAAAATGTTTGGCTTGTTTTCTTTTTATTTAATGTATGTATACCCATGTCACAACTCAATATATATGAATTTAACAAAGGTGTTTACAAAAAAAGATATAGAACTTTGCAGGATGGGGGAAGGAGGGCAAGATCTATTTTGCAAAGATAAGGTCCCATTTTCCCTTCAGAAAAAAATAAATAGAAGGGTGAAAGGTAAGGTACTGCAAGAAAGGTGAAGCAGGAGAGTATGGGGTGGTCAGATAGATTCAGACAGAGCAGCATAGATGAACAGAGATGGAAATGCACACACTTGAATTGGGACATATAAAAGGAAGTAAAATAAACAGCGGGCAAACAAATGGTAGTGGAAAGAGTATAGGCAGCTGAGATGTCAGTTCTTGTATTTGCCCAGAGGAGTACTACAGAATTCATTCAACTTGTAATTGATCAGGTGGCTAGTGGTATAGGCCATACTCTCGTCTGGTTGCATGATTATAGGGGTTAGCTGGTCAAGGAAATCTGCAATCCAGTCCAGGTTGCATCTCCATCTGGTCATATTCTGCCCACTGCTGTCTCCAGTGCAGCCTCTATTACCTGTTCCAGCTGTGGCTAGGCTACCTCAGGCACTACAGGTATGTTACCTGACAGTGAAGAGTCAGATCATCCCCCTCCAATGAAGCACTTCCAGCCTCATCACCTTCATATACAACAAATACAGCCTAAGCAGAAGCAGGAGACAGTATTACTTGCTAGCAAAATCTATCACCCTGACCTGCAGTGCACAGACAAAATGGGAAGTTAGACATAAGTGAATCTAACCTAACATTGGGCTGAATATATTCAACAGGCATATCAGCAGGTATGAAGGAAATTAACCATGACTGGCTCCAAGCCTATCTTGCCTCCTGTGGAAGGCAACATGATTGCTGTCAGTCTGCCCACACTGAAAGAGAAAGAGCACATCAAAGAAGCATGATAACTGTAACATAAGATTCTAGAACAATAGATATAATCTTATACATATTTCCCCTTAGTTGTGTGACAGGCCACAGGCAATTGTATGTGTCCCCTACATACATTAACATACTTAAACAGAATATGGCACAGTTATACATGAAAACATATCAGATAGTGTGCAGTCACTGTGAGATGGTGGAGCAGAAGAAACCCACAGAAAATTTAGTTGGCATCTTACATTTAGTGCCTCACCACCACCTCAACCTGACATGGAAGATCCGGACAATATATTAGGCACCTGTGTCTTAAGAATTGCTAGAGAAATACTTGCCACTAACAACAACAGTTTGAAATCCTAAAATAGGATAAGAGAGGAAAATATAAAATAAAACAACTGTTCTCCACTTACCATAACATGCAGAGCATTGTTGTCCAACTTGTGCTTCACATGCACAGAAATTATCAGAGCTCCTGAGCCACAGACCATCATAAAGATGTCTGCACTGTTACCACATTCTGATGATGCCAGTGGTTGAGGACAACACTTCAGTCAGGTCATACTAGGCATCCACTTTTTTTAAAAAGCACCATGACAGGGGCCCAGCAGGAAATAAAGTATAATCTTGTTTCCCTTTGTGCACCATGTAGGTACTCTCTGACAGACACTACCAGAAGCTACTGTTCTTCTGACTCTCCTATGAAAACGGTGCCAGTGGTTGAGGACAACACCTCAGTCAGGTCATACTAGGCATCCACTTTTTTTAAAAAGCACCATGACAGGGGCCCAACAGGAAATAAAGTATAATCTTGTTCCCCTTTGTGCACCACGTAGGTACTCTCTGACAGACACTACCAGAAGCTGCTGTTCTGACTCTCCTATGAAAATGGTGCTACTTTCATAAGGAACAAAATGGTAGCCCATGCATGAATCATGCCTGTAACATTATTTTTGAATCACAGGTAGTGGCAAAATAACACAGCATGCCTCCTTGTGTAAGTCTCCAGCACAAACTTATGTCCATGGGCTCTCACTGGTGAACATAGGCTGCAAGATGCACTTTAAGATGCAAATGTATGGCAGCAAGATAAAACAATTCATATTCATATAACCAGACCTAATTTGCCTACATTACACACAAATAGGAAGAAACTTACATAACCTTATCGATGTCTGCCACTTTGTAGGCTATGTGGGCTTGGATGGCATTAGAATTAGCAGAGAGCTTGAGATGTCTGAAAGCCAAAGAAAATAAGAAACTGTGGCAATTGGAGGCTAAAGAAAATGAGAGATGGTTGGAGGCTAAAGAAAATGAGAGGCAGATGGAACATGAAAAGAAGACACTGACTCTTCCCAAACATCATGGAGGTAATGGGGAAGTGAGTAACCGAACCCCAGAAGCAATAAAGGTCAGTAAATTTCTTCCACAATTTACAGAGGGTGATAATTTTGATAGTTTTATTCAGATGTTTAAAAGGGTATGTAAACAGTATAATGTTGACCAAGGGCTCTAGGTATGGTCCCGGACCCCTTTACTCCATGGTAAAGCTGTCTGATACTGATTGCTTAAATTATAATACAGTTAAAAAGTGTTTATTAGAGTGTTTTAAGTTAACACCTGAAGTTTACAGAAAAAAAGTTTTGTGAGCATAGGCGCAAGGAAGATGAAAGTGTGTACGAATATATTGCTGAATTAAGCACTTATTTTCATAGATGGGTGAGTGGGTGTCAGGTCACCACTTTTTATGGGCTGGCAGACTGTTTGGTGAGAGGAACAAGCACTAGCACTTTGCCTAAGGACATGAGAATCTGGTTGGCAGATAGAGAATGTAACACCACAGATGAGTTGGGGAAGAAGTGAGACCTATACCTAGCAGGCAGGGCATCACTGCACAGGAAAGGGATACCCAGTACTGCACATGGGTCTAAGGAAACCCATGGTGGGCAGCCTAAACCACCCCAAGAGATTCCACCAGTAACTGGTGAAGCCACTAGTTCAGGTACATGTCCAGGGTCAAAGGTTAAATGATTTAAATGTAACCATTGGGGCCATGTAGCATATAGATGTCCATGGAGGCAAGGTGGGGAACAAAACACAGGGAAGCCAGCAAGCGAGAATGACAGAATGCAAGTGGTAAGTTGTCTGCAGACAACAAGGGTACCAAACTACCACCAGAGGTTATATCCTATCTTAGTAGATGGGAAAAAGCCCACTGCTAAGAGAGACACAGCCTCTGACCTAACCATTGTGAAGCCTGCAGTGGTTAAAGAGGAACACTACTTGTTCGGATAGTCTACTCCAGTCAGATCTTTAGGAGGGACTGCATTCCAAATAACTTTGGCTAGGGTTCACCTTGACTGGGAGGGTGGAAAAGGAAGCAAGCATGTAGGTGTGTTTGAGGGTATCCCTGTAGATGTCCTGATAGGGAATGATTTTGATAATGCAGTACCTTATGTGCATGCAGTTATATGCAGTCAGGCTTGGAGGCAGGCATGTGGGTCTAGTAGCCTGGGGACCCATTCAGACTGCACACTTGAAGCCAGGATTAGTGAGGTTGCTACTTCAGGTAGGGAACTACCCTGTAGCAGTGAGACTGAAAGTGAGCCACAGCTGCTTGTGGGTACTGATTTTCCCTTGGAGAGAGTGACTGCAAGAGCAGAGATGAGTAGTAGTACCCAGGCTGACAGTGAGGCACTGCTGTCAGAGGATGCCAGACTTCCTGTGGAAGGGGAGCTGGGAAGGGTTACAAAGAGAGAGTTGAGACAGGCTCAGCTCTCAGACCCTACATTACAAGGCTTGAGGGATGTAGTCAGGGCGGAGCCTGATTCTCAAGGAAAAGGGGAATCTGTATACTGGGACAAAGAGTTACTGTACAGAGAGTGGAGCCCTGAGGGAGGGCTACAGGGTGAGGTAATACAGCAGTTGGTAGTGCCCAGAGCCTACCATCTTGCACTTCTAGCCATAGACCAGACATTCCCTTTGCAGGTCATATGGACATAAAGTGTACCAAGAGATGTATTATGCAGAACTTTTATTAGCCTGGGATTTTGAGGGATGTAACAGAGTACTGCAGGACCTGTGAGCAGTGACAAAACGTAGGCAATGCAGGAGACAAGGACAAAGCTCCTTTGATGCATTTGCCTGTGATTGAGGAGCCATTTCAGAGGGTAGCTATGGATATTGTAGGGCCTCTGATTACCCCAAGTTCCACAGGAAAGAAATATATCCTAGTTGTAGTTGATTATGCTACCAGATACCCTGCAGTGGTGGCTCTGTCCTCTACTGAGGCAGAAAAGGTGGCAAATGCTTTGTTAGAGATTTTCAGCAGGGTAGGTTTACCAAAAGAAATACTGACTGACAGAGGTGCCAATTTCACGTCAGACCTGCTAGCTTGTCTGTGGAAGCACTGTGGGGTGAAGTACCTAAAGACCACCTCCTACCACCCCCTGACTGATGGTTTGGTGGAGCGGTTAAACTCTACACTAAAGATCATGCTTTGGGCATCCGCAGTCAAGTTTAAGAGGGAGTGGGACAAATATTTGCCCCATCTGTTGTTTGCTTACAGAGAGGTACCCCAGGAATCCACAAGTTTTTCACCCTTTGAGTTGCTGTATGGGCATAGGGTGAGGGGACCTCTAGATATGACTTGTGATGAGTGGGAGGGTTAGTGTGAATCTCACAAGGTGTCTGTTGTGGCATGCATCCCAAACCTCAGAATAAGGCTCAGGGAACTCATGGGCTTGGCCCAGGAGAACCTGGCAGAAGCCCAACATCAGAAAAAGGTCTGGTGTGACAGGAATGCTCAAGCTAGAGAGTATGCTGTTGAGCAGCAGGTTATGGTTCCCATTTCTGGCAGACACAATAAGCTGCAGGCAGCTTGGTAAGGAAGGTCAGTGATGTTAACTATATGTTAGAACTGCTAGGCAGGAGGCAGGGGCACAAACTGTACCATGTTAACCTGATGAAACCTTACCATGATAGGAGGCCCTGGTGCTGAGTATTTGCAGTGGATGGCAGGAGGTGTTTGAGAGTGATCTCCTTGGTGCAGCTCGGACAGACACCTCAGTGAAAGGGACAGCAATGTCCAACCAGCTATCCCCTACCCAGGTTTGAGAAATCCGAGCAGTATTAGAGGAGTTTGGGGGCATGTTCACTGGGAAACCAGGGTGTACTCACCTGGTGCATCACCATGTGGATACAGGACCCCAAAGGCCAATCAAGCAGGCTCCTTATAGAGGTTCCTGAGAGAGTAAAACAGGCTCTTAGGGAGTCCATCAGTCTCTGGGCCTCCCCAGTGGTGCTGATACCAAAGAAGGATGGCAGCACCAGGTTCTGTGTGGACTACAGGAAATTAAATAGTCACACAGAGTCAGATGCTTACCCCATGTCTAGGACAGATGAAGCTCTGGAGCAGCTGGGTAGGGATAAGCATCTTACCACTTTTGAACTTACTAAGGGCTACTGGCAGGCTTTCTTGACTCCCAATGCTAGAGACAGGTCAGCCTTTGTGATTCCTTTCAGCTTGTATGAGTTCATGAAGATGCCCTTTGGGATGAAAAATGCCCCAGCGACTTTCCAGAGGCTGGTAGATCATATCCTAGCAGGAGCATGAGATTTTGCTCTTGCTTACCTGAATGATATTGCCATCTACAGTCATTCCTGGCAAGAGCACCTTCAACATGTCAGGGAGGTGCTGGGCAGACTACAGAGGGCAGGGTTGACCATTAAGGTAGTAAGTGTCAGGCAGGTATGGATGAGGTCTCCTACCTGGGACACAGAGTAAGATCACACCAGAACCTGCCAAAGTGGAAGCCATTCAGGCATGAACTGCCCCATTACCAGAAAGCAGGTGAGGGCATTCTTAGGTACGGCAGTGTACTACAGAAAGTTTGTCCCCAATTATAGTACCATAGCTGCTCCCCTCACAGACCTTACAAGAAAAACAGGCAAGATAAGGTAGTGTGGATCCCAGCATGTGAGCAGGCATTCCAGAAGCTTAAAGGAACTTTGGGAGGGCCCCTTGTGTTAGTGAGTCCAGATTACAGCAAATAATTTGTTGTGCAGGTGGATGCTTCAAACCATGGGGTGGGGGCTGTACTCAGCCAGATTTCCTCACAGGGGGGAAGAGCACCCAGTGGTATATCTTAGCAACAGACTCCAATCCAGGGAGGCATGCTATGCAGCTGTAGAAAAGGAATGTCTAGCCATAGTATGAGCACTGCAGAAACTTCAACTTTATCTGTATGGAAGGAAATTCACTATAGTTAGTCCACAATCTCTTAACATGGCTACATCGAGCCAGCCAGCAAAATGCCAAGCTACTAAGGTGGAGCCTAGGGTTGCAGGCATACGATATGACAATGCAGCACTGCAGTGGGGTTAGCAATGCCAATTTAGATGGCTCCCAAGACAGGGAATTGGGTAATGTATTTCCAGATAGGCTCATTACTCTCAAGCAACGTTTCTCAACGATCACTTAAAAACTAGCTTGAGTATTTGAAAGGGGTAAGACGTGTGTCAAAAGGAGGTACTGCTAGCACAGCTAGCTGGAATTTTGTAAATAATTATATGTCATTGGTGAATATCAAAATGATTTATATAGCATGCTTGTGTTATAAATTTATCAGAACTGTATGTCATATGTATATCAAACTGCTTGTACAGATGTGTGTGTGTTGTAAAGGTATTTATAAAATGCTTGTGTTTAAAATGGATCCACAGTGTGCCCTACTGGAAGAGAACAGAAATGTACATGCACTATTGTAACTGTTTAAATGTATATATTTTAACAGTGGAAACTGCAATGCAGGAGGTTAACTTTGGAAAAACAACTGAAATTAAATTACTTTATGGTTAGGCCATAAAAGATGGTATCTTTCAGTTTTCAATGCAGCAAGAGACACAATGTCTGCACTAGGAAACTTTCTGTATAGTCTTTAGGGTGACCTAATTATTAGTCTTGAAAGCATGAAGGAATGCAATTGTTTTATGACTTCCAGCATCAGTCAGAGATCTGAGGAGAAGCCCTTGTCTGTATATTTTTACAGGTAGATGATAAATACTGCCAGCTTCATCAATGGTTATTTTGATTGGGGACTAGAAGTCAGATGACAAGAAGTGGTGTCATTCTGCAAGCTATCCCAGCAGTAATATTTTAGATATTATTTTGAGAAGTCTCTTAGTGAACAGAGTATTCTGCTTTCTGTCTTGGAACTGACAACAAATAAAATATCCATTCACCACATCTGCCTTGCTTTATTATTAAGTTCTTAGGTTATAGTAATTCTCTTAGATTCAGTCAGGAACATAGTGAAGCTTAGTTTAGATATTTTTCTTTATTTATTTGAGACTGTCCTGCAATGTTATTTTAAATATCCCTGTGGTCTTGAACTCTGATGTCACTGTGAATATATATTTACTATTGTCTTGTTATTTTATTATTTATTATTAAATATATTTAAACCTTTCATTGTGGTTGATCTGTGTAGAGATATTTAAGTTTTGAAAGTACTTGCATATTTATTTGGTGACACTGTGTGGGCCACTCCTAATAGACTTGCTCTTGGTCAAACTACCATTTGTGTTAATATTAATATTACACAGTAAGATTAGACACCCTTTGTTAAGGGCCTTAAAGTAGCTGATAAGGAGTTGACTGGTGCAGTGGTAACTACCTTATAGTCTGGCAGAAGGGGGCATAGCTAGTAAACCTGTGCCAGCCTTTCCCAGGTGTGTGCGTGTTTGTAAATCAAACCTCAAAGAGTGTGTGTGTGTCAGCTACTTGAGCAGAGACATGATGCACTGGTGGACAGAGAGGGTGCTGGAGGTCTTAGCTTGGTCACTCAGCTGAGATCTCAACTCTATAGCTGTGTCAGTGGGGAGTCTTATTGGGGATCTAGAGAAAGAGTGAGAAATCAACCCTGGACTGGCTGTGGTCTCTGTGTGCTCTTAAGGGAAATTTCACTTGATGCAGAGAGCTGCATCTGGAAATACTGTGTGTACCTGTTATCCTCTCGGTGAACATCCCCCACTGTTGCCAGTATTGAGGATTAAGGCTCCTTGATTACTGGTCCAGTGGTGTGTCATCCCAGGTACATCTGCTGCCATCATAAGGTGGCTATGTACCTGATGTGCCTATTATTATAGATATGTCAGGTAGATAGCCAAATCCGTGGTAGTGGTGCTGTGGTAGCGTTGTCGCCTCACAGTAAGATGCTGACCAGTTCGACTCTCAGCTAGAGCATCTTCTGCGTGGAGACATGCGTGAATGGGCATACCTTCATTGAAGGTTGTGCGTTAGGGCTGGCAACTCAGCACGTAAAAATAAACTGCCAATCATTAGCGGACCGGAGTTCCACTGTGGTGACCCCTAACCATGAAAAGCTGAAAGATAAGTAGTAGTAGGGTGGCAGCAGATGTAGATTGGGATTGTATTGTACATCTTACATTGACATCTTTAACCTGCATGCCACAGGAGCATGGCTTTGACACAGGTACCATTGCTCACATTTGTATGTCTAATGTTTTGTATTTAGAGGATATAGCACTGGTACAGAGACAACTGTGGAGGCAGGGCCATGATAACAGGCTGATGTTGGTATTCATCTAGGGGCTGATGATGGTGACAAGACACACATACCTGAGTCACAGTCTGATGGTATGGTGGCACTGTGTGTTTCCATTCTGGGCGTGCGTTCACCAACAATGCACACTGAAAATATGGCCTCACTCACAGATGAGCATGAGGTTCTCCATCCTCAGTGGTGGAAATGATCCCTATGATTCCAACCAGCATCACTACTCCTCTCTCTGCAGATGAATACACTGCATCTGAAGTGGGTATGCCCATCATTTCACAGCTTCAAAGGGGTCCTGATGCCAGTACATGTCACATGTTGCCATGGCATGTAAGCAGCAGGCAGTATCAATCAGCAGCTGTGCTACTGTATCATCCAGGCCCATTCAGCTGCATCCCAGCCCAGTGTGGACATTAATGCCCTTTTGTGTGGCATTCATGAAAACATGGAGGTCAACAACATGGTAAAGATTGGTCTTATGAGTTTTATAGTACAACACATTGCTTGCATGTTCACCTCCATGTGGAGAATTGCAAGTGCCACCATTACCTCTCACGCTGGCAGTGTTGTCAGAGGTCAGAATAGGGTATGTATCAGGGGTGGCTATGGAGGGACACCATCACAGGGTATACAGTCATCACCTGCATCTGGATATGACCAAGACTCTGCCACTTCTGGTCCTGGGCAGTCACAGCACTTGGCTTCCCATGGCAGGACACCTCATCAGTGGACCGCATTTAGGTCACAGTCCAATGGCCACACTGTCACTTTGAGAAGGGACCCAACTCGTAGTGCAGGAAGAAATTATCTCTGGTAAAGTATCCATCATCCTGAGGCTCCCTTTTCCTGGATAAGGCCACAGTCACATAGTGAGACCCTCCCTATCACAGGAGGAAATTATCTGTGACACAGAGTCTCCATCCCATCCCAAAACCTCCATCTCAGATTTCTGGGATATGTCTCCCCATCCAGAGTGTGTGTATAGTAGATATGTTTCACTGTGTCAGTGCCACTTGTCCACATGATGATGATCTGGTGTCATAAATGTAGGAATGTTTGATGCACCATGTGGCTCAATCATGCCCAGACCAGCACAGCTTGATATTTAAACTGTGCATATTATGTCTGATCTGTATGACACTACAGTATCATGCTGTACTTGTCTGGGAACATAGTTTTGGTCTAGCCATTGCTGATTTATTCTACGTATTACTGTTGGGTGTGGTGGTTGTGCAGCTGCCAGTTGTTGCTGGTCCACTACACTGTCATTGGATGATGATATTGATATGCCTTCCCTCTTGGCCACAGTGTGCATGGTCCAATCATACCATTACCCTAGGGAGTCTTGTCTCCTCACCATCATATTATGGAGAATACAATATATTAAAAAGATCCTGCAGTCTGTGAAAGGGACATACTGGTGTGCTACACAGACATGCTAAGGCAAGGGAAGTATGATTTGAACAGATAAAACATGCACTATATAAGGTTGCAAGTCTGTGTGTGTGTGTTTGTGTGTGTGTGTGTGTGTGTGTGTGTGTGTGTGTGTGTGTGTGTGTGTGTGTGTGTGTGTGTGTGTGTGTGTGTGTGTGTCCACTGTTATTCGGGAATTAGTGTGTGTGTGTGTGTGTGTGTGTGTGTGTGTGTGTGTGTGTGTCCACTGTTATTCGGGAATTAGTGTATGTGTGTGTGTGTGTGTGTGTGTGTGTGTGTGTGTGTGTGTGTGTGTGTGTGTGTGTGTGTGTGTGTGTGTGTGTATGTGTGTGTGTGTGTTATTCTGGAATTAGGGATGACTCTGGGGGGGGTTCCAAATATTTTTCATAAGTCAGGGCTCCACCTGCTGTCGAGCATCACCTGCATGAAGTATGAACATATGGGGGTTACTACACTTGGATTCACCATAAACATAGCCATATAGATTAGCATTAGCCACAATGCCTGCACTTACCAACTAGATGTCCTTGTGCAATTTCAATATGCAAGAAGAGGTGATATAGCTAAGATGTGAGCTGGTTGGGTGCAGACACATTGGTTAAGGTCCCATGTATGTCTTATGCTTCTTGAAAATATAATATCCCTTTCTGTTTATAAATATTTGTGACTGTGGGCCAGGTGAGGCCTTTATTGCTATGTGTGCAGTATATGTCACTGAGTACCTCAGGGAGGCAGACAATGTCATAGAAGCACACTTGGTATTATCTCTCTCTCCTGTGGTGTGGTAAGAAACTGAATATGTTACACCACATGTAGAAGCAATATATATATATATATATATATATATATATATATATATATAGAGAGAGAGAGAGAGAGAGAGAGATGTATGTGTGTATATATATATATATATATATATACACACACACACACCTTGATTTCCACAGGTATCCACAGATATGGAAGGGCCAAGCATTTTGAGTGACACATATCAACCAAGACCTATCCAATGTCCTGATCAACGCTAAAGTGATCAATAATCTTTGAATCGGTGAAATTGTGGTAGGTCACCCACTAATGGTACCATCTATATTGGTGCCAGATGGCAGCTCATGCAGTCCAGCAGCACTTAAGACTTACAATACATTGCTGCTCAAAGTGACTCAGCATTCCTGCTTTTCCCATTTGTACAGAGCTGTGCAACTTCCTCTATGCATGACTATATTTCCTTGCATACATTTGAATATTATTTGGACCTCATTTTGCTACCCCATTTCATCTGCATGCAATAATGAAGTCATTTTCACTTATCTTCTGTTACACATCTGGTCACATTGCACTGTAGCACTATGGGGAACTATAAAATTGTCACTATACTGCATTAGTCTGTTAGTGGGCATTCCAGGACAAGTGTGTGTTGTTTACTATGCAGCCTGTCTATGAATCCTGGCACGTTTATTACTTAGTGAACTGTGTCCAGTACATGTGGTTCTGTTTCATAATAGGATAATAAAGTATTATGGCCCTCTGCTGTGATTGTTGAAGGTAATTTTCATTTTTTTTGTTTGTTGCTCAAAGAAGCATAGAAGACCTCATTAATAACAAACTGCTCTCTAAAAAAATCAACCACAGCAGGTCAGTGCAAATCTGCTCTCATTTCAGACAGAAGATAGTCAGTCATAGATTTTCCCTGATAGAATAAAATATAGCAGTGCAAGATGGTATATAATTTCTTTTTTTATTTTCCTCTGCATAGAAAGGTTGATTTATCCTGCAGAACTAAGTGAAAGCGAAGAGCATAGTTTAATAAGAAGAGGCTGTATTTGATTTTGTTGCTGCTGACTTGTGTGATGCTACCTTTGCATTTATAATGGACAGTAGGCCAGGTCTTAACATTGGTCCACACCTAGCAACAGTTGTGTCTCTGTTCCTCTCCATTATTTAGCACCCTTGATGTGACAAGAAGGATGAGGATGATACACGTTTCAGGTGTGAATTGCAAAGAGTTTAGATTTCTAGTAGGAACAGCAACACTTTTAAATATGCCCATGATTGCAGGAACCAACTGTAGGTTTCTTTCCAATTATGTCCACCAGTTAAAGTGAGGCTCGTCCTACAAGACTTTACTAATTTTCTTATAGGTTGTCTATTGTCTCACCCTAACTGGCCATTGAGAAAAACATCCGGCAAACACCACTAAAGATCTTCCTTAGGGAAGAAAATAAATTGATGTACGATTTCAAAGAACGTGGATATAATTTGGGCAAAATAAATATGACTGAGGAGCAAGCTATGGCTCTTCAAGCTAATAAAGGTAGACCTTATTATTCTGCTCTCCATTGCCAAGGAACCAGTGAAAAACCAATTAGTTTTGAGAATATAGATGGCAAGGACAAACAACAGTTAATGAGGATTAACATTACCTATAGTACGGATAACACCACAGTATGTACAGCAATTAAGAAATATTGGCCCATCCTGACCTCAGATATCAAGTTAAAAGATATAGTGGGAGAAGTTCCTTGTTTTAATTTTAAAAATAAAAATAACTGAAAAAGGATGTTGTGCAATAAGAATGGATCACAAATACAGCATAAATTATCTCCACAAATAGTGGGCACACGTAGATGTGGTTCATGTAAGGCTTGTGCAGCAATAAATTCCAATAACTTTATTCATCCCAGTACTGGAAGAGGTTATAGATTCTTTGGATATGCCAACTGTAATAGTAAAAATGTTGTTTATATTGCTACCCGTACCAAATGTCTGAGATATTATGTAGGAAAGACAAACAAATGCTAAAAGAATGTATATACAAACATCAATCAGACATAAGGAGTAAAATAGAGACTAATACTCTATTCACTCATATCCGGGACAACATTACACATTCTTTTAAGTTCATGGTTATTTTGAAGATTGAACAAACTCTAGGAGAAGGAGACTTAGTTAATAAAACAGAAATGGAGGAGGCTAAATGGATTATGAACTTAATAGCTGATCGTCCACCTGGGTTGAATAGCGTAGTTCTATTGAAACCCTTTCTAAAGGAAAGGAGATTAAGTATTAAAAGATAAAACAGTTTACCAATGGATGTAAGAGATATGTTGTCTCCAGACATAATATTTGGCTGGGAGCTCCTGCTTGACATTCATATAGGAAGTGCAGCCCCTATTAGCTAAATAGAGACTTTCCGTTTTTACAATCTTTCATTGGTTAGATGGTTTAGTAGCTGATTATTCCAAATGTTCTGTAATTCTGATTCTCGATGACTTCCTTTGTTTTGTAAACAAGTAACTGTGAGTTATAGAGATGAAGAAATGCTGTCTCCAGGCATAATATTTGACTGGGAGCTGCAGCTTGAAATTCATACAGGAAGTAAAAACCCCATTGGCTAAAATAGAAGCTTGCCATTCTCTCAGGCTTTTCATTGGTCAGGTAGCTGAGTATTTCAGCTGCTTCTGAACTTTGATTCTTTATAACTTCCCATAGTTTGGAAATAAGTAACATCAAGAGAGTGATCTTAGAATCTCTTCGCATTGAACTCCAGACATAATATCTGACTGGGAGCTTCAGCTTGACATTCGTACAGGAAGTAAACCCCCCATTGGCTAAAATAGAAGCTTGCTGTTTTTTTCTTTGCTGTTTTTTTAGACTTTTCATTGGTCAGGTCTATTAGTAGCTGAATATTTCATCTGTTTCTGAATTATGATTCTTTATGACTTCCTGTATTTTGGAAATAAGTAACATCAAGAGAGTGATCTTAGAATTTATTTTATTTATTTTACATTTGTTGACCGGACTACTCTAACTGGATGTATGTCCATTTTCAGTAGAGGCCCGGGGAGATAAGTTCTAAGACAGAAACAAGAAAACAACAAAAAATGAATATCAACAACAGTCTTATATACAATGCATATTACAGATTAAAACAGAAAATTCAGTGAGGACAAAAATCCTAATAGTGCAGAATGCATGTATAATACAACATACAGGTACAATACATAATAAAGAAGAAATAAAAACAAAGAAGACAGGTTAATTGTATTAAAATAAACAATTCCCTCAATAAAAAGTATCCACAGAGGTTGGACATAGTGTAAATTTAGAGGGAGAAAGTATTTATAGTCAATAAGGAAGGTATAACAGTTCATGAGTAGTATGGGATAGGCAGAGCTAATTTTGAACAGATAGATATCTAGTCAGGTTTAGTACAGGGGCATAACCAGTGTGTTCTGAGGAAAAGTTTCAGTCTGTCTTTGAAGAGTGATAAAGGGGGAAGTGAGGAAAGGTCACTGGGGAGAAGATTCCAGGATTTTCTGACAGCACTGGAGAAGAGAGAATCCCCAGCCTTGTTGTTAGGTTTAGAGGTATGTGCAAGAAGTTTGTGTGAAGACCATAAGGACTTCACATTTTTATAGGGGGTGATGAGGGTAGATAGAATAGGAGTACTGGAAGGTTTATAAAGAGTTTTATGGGCAATGGTTAGTTGGTGGAATTTAATCAGGTTTGTAGTTCAAGCCATCCTAGCTGCTTTATATTAATGCAATGGTGGGTTTTAAATGGGTTGCCTGTAGCAACTCTGGCAATGTTATTGTAGGACATTTCTAATTTGCTGAGGTTATTTTTAGATAGCTTAGTAAAAATGGGTGAGACATAGAGGAGTGTAGAGATTAGATGAGTGTGAGCTATAGTTGTTTTGGCTGTAGGTGAAAGGAAGGGTTTAATCTCTTTGCATTGCTTTTGATCTGAATGGTGAATGGCTGAAAATATCAGGTACTGACAGCTGATGTGCTTAGAGTAATCTCTGAACATGAACTCCTGGACTGGATTAATAGAGAGATTGGTCCGTTCAGAAGTGAAATAAGTCAATAATTTATGGCTTTGGAATGGATTTGTCTAATGTACTAATCAATGGATTCCTTGCACAAGGGAAGTTATTAGCAAAAGAAGAAGATATCTTATTAGCTAGAGAAAAAGTCCGTTGCTTAACTTGGTTTATTGGCAAGATGAGGCAGCAACCGAGGATATCCTGATTTTGATTTGGAGCTGTGATTCATAGTTAATGACATATCCATGCCATCTAATAAAGAAGACCTGTAATTTTCTTGCTTACCCTTTGCTTAAAGAGAGAATAATAAAGAGTTTATGCATGAGGAAGGAGGAACTGGATAGACCCTCTGTAAATAATAGCTACGATTTATGCAGTAACACATCTGATTATGTAAAGCGGGTTGTAAACTTAATAGGGAAGCAAGAAATTGATGAACAATACTTGTAGTTAAAATATTTGCAGTTGATCTCTGCATTACTTATCAAATGTTGCCCTAGGAGGCTGTCCCATGAACACAGAAGAAATACAGCCATTTTCTGATAGGACGACAAAGAGGTATGTAGCGTTTTCTTGCATGCTATTGGGGAGACACTTCAATGTGGAGATGTGCATTTTTATTGAAGGACAATGAGCAGGAAGTAATACAGGATATACTCTACTGGTCAGAATAAACGCCTCCTGTTTTTACCAATCTGTGATTGGCTGTATCATGAAGCATGGTAGATTATTGTTTTTAACTGGATTCTTTTGGATGGAATCACTTGACTAAGACTTGGCTTAGTGATTGGAAGTTAGTAATTTAAATTAAGGCACTCAGGACACAATAATCAGGATCTGAAGAAGGCATTACGCCAAAAGCGCTTGTCCTGTTTTTGAGTTGTCAGTGGATTTTTTCATTAAAGATTTTTCTTATCATTTAACTATGGTGAAATGCTCCTTGTTTTTTCTGAAGTACCCTAACTGGCTAGTAATGATAAGTAAGTAGTGGCTATTACTAATGGATTCTTATCAGTTATGAAAGGATTTCACTGTCTTCAGGTCATTACTTCTGATAATATAATGCTCATTCACTGGGCTTGATATTTCAGCTAGGTGTGCTCACATTACACTTGGGGGTGGAACTAGTCTCATCATTAGATCACGACTTGAACCACCTTGGTTTGGAGTTCCCAGTATTAGATATCCTGATCTTAAGATGGTTGAGTATAGGAAATAAAACAGTGTTATCTATGAAAATCTGGTTATTGTGCTTGATCAACTTCTTTTGTTACATAGTATAAATAATCCTAGGTGGGAATTCAGTAAAGCTTACATGATAAGTTTTATCGTGTTCACATTGCGATGCGTACATGGACGCAGCAAGTTTTCAATACAGTAAGCTCCATGTAGCAGCGTGCAATCACGCGCACTCACACGCAAATATGGAAAGTTTCATGAAATGCAAATTTCAGCATAAGTAGCTGAAATTTATGCTAATGAAGTGAATCAACACGATTGAGTGATCCAACAAGCTATAATGAAACCCTGTAGACTCTGTGTACGTGTTGGCAGTGTATGCGGAAAATTTCTCAGTACAGAAGTCAATATGGAAACAAGGGCATGTAAAAGTCCTGAAATATTGACAGAATTGACCTTAACAGGTAACACCACACATATTATTGAGTAAGTACACACTGTGGATGTGAGAAAATCAGTCTTCTCCAAAAAATTCCATTTTAACTACCATGACATAAATGCACCTTTGGTCCCCCACCCTCAACTGAAGAATAAACTTGTACATTATGCAGGCTGCTAAAAGGTTTAAAACTGATTAAACAAAGTACTATAATGTACTGTAAGCATCATGTGTTATGTATCACATATATTGGCAAAGTAATACCCTGCCTTATGTTTACAACATTGTGCTGCTGTGCAGGTGCCCTGCTTACATGGCTACTAACTCTGTAGATTCCAGGCTGTCAGCACTGTCATTGTGCAAATGAGGCCAAAAAATCTGTAGAGTTGTTGAATCACAAAAACAGTAACCCTGTAGGGATGTTCACTACATGTAGGCACCTACAAGGTGTTTTTGTTTCCAATGGACATCAAAAGTGAGTGATGACATCAGGGAAGTTTGTCAACTTCCCTTTTTTTCCTTAACATGTTTGCTTGTTGGTCTGCTTAGCACACCTACAGGAAATGGAGCAATAAAAGGCTTGTTATGTAACTATTCCAGTGGCAGCACCTGTATGTGTAGGGCTACAGTCTCAATGAGCCGGGGATTGAGTATAGGATGTACAAGCTTATCTGTATGTTTTATGTTCCATGTTTGCACAATATCAGGAAAACAGAGGTAAAAATATGAATTTTGCTTATGCTTATCTTATTTATGCAATGGTGCACAGAGCTGTGTGAAGGTGCACATAGAGGAAGAACCCCTTAATGAGGCACACATTCAAACTAGAAACATCACAGAGCATCTGTTTGGCCTGCTGATGTCATGATTCTGGTGCCTAGATATACCCGGTGGAGCCCTGCAGTGTAATCTATACACATATACATAGATATTCACAGTATGTGCTATGCTCCACAATCTGATCCTGCGGAAACAGCTGCAGCAGGATCAGCAAGGGAGAGGGCCACACATCCCCCCACCATCACCTAGGTCACCACAACCACAGTCAGCGGAGGACTCTGAGGGGGAACCACCAGTTGCTGTCCCTGTAGGCAGATGTAAGTGACAATGCATAGCACATTCACTGGCCACCTAGGGTCATTATACCTTTCTCCTACTCACATACATATATTAAAATTGATGCCAGACAACTCACACAACACTTCACATATACTTCACTTCACACATACATGTATAGGATGTGTACTGCTTGCATCAGACAGAGTCAGCCCTGAACTAGAGGTGTGTCAACTGCTCCATTTGCAAGGTAAGTCCTGAACCTAGACTGTATTCTTGAAGATTATTATGACATATCCTTGAATCTCTCTTGTAACTTGGTAGAGTAAGCAAGTAAATGGTGGTGGATTTGTACAGAAATTACATCAACATGGGACTACAGATACTTATTTTACTAAATAATTAGTAGGGCCTCAAGCATGAAACATTCACACAAACATACCTCTGCAGAATACTAGTAAATCATTCAAGAGAGAAGTTAGAAAGTGAGGCTACACATTGCAGTTTCTGACTTCAGACTTGTCTGCATCATAACAGTAAATGCACCCTGTTGCCCCACCCCCCAAATGAGGAGTGTACCCTTGTACCTGCCATAGCAGTAACTCAGATTTGTTACCCCAAACCCACAGTATATATGTGTTTATGCCACAGTTAATATCCTCTCACATTTTAATGATAATTTTATAGAATTACTTACACATTGCATACGTTAAGTAACTGATGATTCACCAACAAACACGCACGTAAAACAGACAGATGTGTATTTGTAACCATAATTATGAGAGGTTGTGTGACTAACTGCTCTATGTCCAAATATAATACAGAGAATTAATTGTACAATATACAGTCCATGGTTTGATAGCAGTGTACATTATTATGCAGTTGGTTGTGTGATGAATAACCCCAATTCTTGGGAAGTTGCTTCTGTGGCAAAGAGGACTAAGGCAGTCATCCTTTTTGCTGAAGCTGTATTGGTGTAGGGGTTCTAATCCTGACATAAGTAGAAATTTTGGATGTGTACTATCAATTAGTAGTGTGCTTTTACAGACTTTGCTTATGTGTACCATACTTTTAATATTTATCCTCTTTGTCTTGTTTTAATTCCACATTTGTGCGATGTGCTGCAGCTAGAAAATATTTTTAAGAAGGCTTATCTAGTTTGCATGAATTGCAGCATTGCAGAAACAGGGAAAAAAACAGATATGATGTATGTCAGACTGTCAACAATAGAAAGTGAATATGTTCAATTATTGCTTCAGTCATTGAGAAATCCTGGCCTGGAGTAGAGATAGGAGTGTGCTATAATAGCAGATATGTATTACCCAATAGTAAGTCTCAGATGATAGCAATGTAGCTCGCGTTTGTGCACTGCTTACCTACGCACAAACAGGTAAAGAGGCAAATGAGCATTCATGTACACTTAGCTAACCATAGCGTACATCCAATGCTTCTTCCACTATCACATTATACATATATATATATATATATATATATATATAATAGATTTGATATGTTCTTATTGCTCTATATTTCTTGGTTCCTTTGTCTGACCTAAAACTACATGTGGAAACATTGCAAACTGAGGGCACAATATAACTATATGTGTATATATTTTCACTCACCCATTTGTTTACCCATCACCAACCACACCAACAATTAGTACAATCATGGGGTCTCCTTAATTTTTCAACACATATATCAACCACAATACATAGTGTAATATATAATGTTGTGTGCTTTTTCATTGACAGGGCCATTTGGTGATGCTCACAGGCTTGTGTGCCAAAATCAAAATGCCAAATGAGCTCAAAAAGGGTACTGGTGTTGTTACACACCTAGGCTTCTAAACAGTTTACGTTTGTTAGGCTACTAGCCTCAGATGACACTAAGAAGTGATCTGCCCATGTAGGCCTCCCAGACTATTGTTCCCCACATGACTTGCTGATGTCATCTACTGTAAGTTCATCTGCAGTTGTAGATACAGCAGACTTGTGCCATGGCACTTGCGTTAAGTACTGTGTTCTGTAGTCTATGCACTTAGGTAGGGGTTTGGTTTTCACTGCAGTAGAGTGTGTGTGTGTGTGTGTGTGTGTGTGTGTGTGTGTGTGTGTGTGTGTGTGTGTGTGTGTGTGTGTGTGTGTGTGTGTGTGTGTGTGTGTGGGTGTGTGGGTGTGTGTGTGTGTGTGTGTGTGTGTGTGTGTGTGTGTGTGTGTGTGTGTGTGTGTGTGTGTGTGTGTGTGTGTCTATAAAGAAGAGTGGAAGTGTGTATCCCAAACTGACTTCTCTAATGGCATGTTTCTTCAGTGTTTTGGTGCTTGCACAAGCATCCATTTCAAGCAGGCCTCCAACCTCTTGTCCCCGACATGGCCTGCTGATGTCATCTACTATAAGTTAACCTGCAGTCTTATATAAATCAAACTTGTGCTGTGGCACCTGCATTAAGTACTGTGTTCTGTAGTCTGTGTACTAAGATAGGTAGGGGTTCTATTCTGACCAAAGTCAACTAGGTGTGTGTGTGTGCGTGTGTGCGTGTCTGTCCATAAAAAGTGGAAGTGTGTATTCCTAACTGACTTCTCCAATGTCATGGTTTTACAGTGTTTTTGCACTTGCACAAACATCCATTTCAAGCAGCCCTCCAACCTCTTGTCCCCCACATGGCCTGCTCATGTCATCTACTATAAGTTCACTTGCAGTCATGTTAAAATCAGAGTTGTGCTGTGGCACATGCGTTAAGTACTGTGTTCTGTAGTCTGTGTACTTAGGTAGGGGTTCTATTCTCACTGCAGTCAACTGGGTGGAGGTAGTGTATGTGTGTCTGAGCTATTACTGGACATTAAACAGAAAGTGTTCTACAACAGCCTATGGAACACTGTTCTATGTATATTCATCAGGCCACTGTTATGAAATGAAAGCCCTGCAGTATGTGCAGTTGCTGCTTTTACTTATGTAAGAAAAAAGTATAGTTCATTTGCATTGTGTTGCTATGATTCATTTAAAAAAACTGTGTTGCTTTTGACTCTGTTGCCTATGTAATATTATTAACAAGTGAATTGTCAATTACTGCTTATATTGTGTTGCAGTTGTGTTGCCCACACTATACATTGGATTCACACTGCATGAATCCAGTTCAGTTCACCTATTGATAAGTAAACATCATTACACATGATATGTGAGAAAACACCCCTGTACCCTTATGCCTGGAGTGTACACTAGGACTATATATTTTTAAGTTAACTATTTCTGCTCTCATTTTTAGCTTTAACAATGTTTTATTGTCTTAGCTGCTCTGCTCTTTTTTGCGTGCAGAGAGCTTAACTCTTTGCAGTTATAGATGCAGCAAAAAACAATTAAATTATTTTCCCTTACAATCGGCCAATACTATCTAGTAGAGCAGATCTTCTACAGCTCAACATAGCGGGGTAAATGTTAGTTAAATGAGCATTAATGTCACATCTTATCTCTCCACAACAGAAGTATAGATTTCACTTTGGATAGACCTCCTACTGTACACCCCATATGTTAGTTCCCGAAAAATAGCACAATATCACATACACCCATCCTTTTCTCATTCTCTATGTAGACAACAGGATCACACCTCACATTATGAGCTGTTAGTATCCTTCTCTTTCATCTGCTAGCCTAGTTGACATGTCTTTATTGACTCAGAGCAGATAATGCCTCAGGTCTGTACTACAACATCAGTGAAGTACCATCATGAGCAGAGATACTCTCCAGCAACCTACAGAAACAGCAGAGACATCCAAAACACAAGCATGGTACACCTAACACTAAAACCAAAGCACACAATACACATAAACAAAGAGCACCAGTGTCTGCCCAGGAAGTGCCTAAGGCAATAGTTATGTATTGCAAAGGTTGTCCTTACAGTTGATTGTACAGTGCGCCATACATCTTCCCCACTTTCCACCTTAAACAAGGAGAAGTGTAGAGTCAACTGTCTGTCACAAATACCTGTCACATCACACATGCAATTAAGTCTCTCCACAAGTCCCACTATTAATCCATCATAGTTGGTGTTGGTATGCACAACATGAAACATACCTCTAGGGAATACATAGAGACAGACATGACTCAACTCTCTAAATTTGAGTCACAGGCATGTATGCCCCTGTGTTTGACCAACATTATAAGCTCACCTAGGATGAGACAACAATATAAAGAACAAATGATCCTCTGAAATTGGTTATGTGCCTGGCATCATACTAAGGGGCTCCAGTTCCTGTCAGTGTGGGATGACATTGTGGATAGACCATGCTGCTTTGAAAGACATGAACTTCACCTCGGACCTCTAGACTTTTGTTTGCTGGATAACCATAATGCCTTTATTAGACAATATCACAAAAGCAGAAGTTACCATATGAAAATATGCAACTCCAACAAAGTAAGGGTCATGCTGCTAAACTGTTGGAGTTAACATCAGAAACTGCACTCTCTGTCAGCATTTGTCCCAATGGAAGTGCAGTCCCAGAAACCTGATGCAAGGCTGCAGTAAGTAGCCTGGCCTTGCAAGGCTACAATGCCTTCCACACATTCAGATTGCAATGAGGATTATCTCTCCTCATTGAGGATAATTCCTCCTCCTTTACAGGGGTAGAAAACATACATCTCTGGAGTTAATATAACTCCAATTTACTGTGGCTAAGAAACCCCTAAATGTTATCACTAGTTATATGTCCCCTTCCATGAATAAGAAAGGCCACACAACTTACTTATAAGTACTTGTAACAATTAAAGTTGAACAATGCAACCTACTCAGAGATGATTGCAACTATGACTACATTGATTGTGAAACTTATATGAGGCCAAACTCACTTGCACAACAATTCCTGGACTATGATAACACATATGCCATAGAGCTAAGACTGGACCATCCCACAAGTGTCTGTAATATTCTAGATCTAGTTCTCACAAAAAGCATTGACCAATGCAAGCCCTCATGTATAGGGCCTGCACTGTTTTAATCCATCCATAAAGTAGTTTTTCAGATTTTGTAATAGGTACAGAATTAAAAAATGAGAGGTCAGCTGAACATACATCTTCCAAGGTAAATTTGCCATCCTAAGGGATGGTATAATAATCTTCCACACTCCAGTTTCCACATAGGATATTAACAACTATAGTAAGGATGGTTAAGGTCTTCACCTTATAAACACAAGTACAGGGTTTGATTCTGATCACAGGTTATTAGCTAGGCTTAAAATGACCCTTCAGGGCAGTTAGCCTAGCGTTCACCTGTGAACCATACCCTGATGCCCTGTATAAACATCTACACACATGTATAGACACAGATGTACCTAATAAGTTCAAAGAAAGATCCATAATAAAATCATAACCATGCTGATGAATGTCTGACATTACTTGATTATACAGTAAGCAAATAAGGCTGATGTCTACAAATACAAAAGTTTAAATCCCAGACTGGAAGACTAACATCCACAGCCTAAACAAGACAATAAGACACCTTGTAAAAGCCTCACACAGCAGCTACAGGAAATATGTCGAAAGCATAGCCAAGGATAACCATAAGGCTTTCCTGTGCTACATATGCGACATCAAAGGTATAACTCAGATGTGTGCTAAATTAATTGTGGATGGCATTGCACACACAGAACCAGTGTAAATTTAAAACCAGCTAGCGGACATGCTTGGATAACAATTACCCCCCCCACCACCACACCTACCCACAAGCTTACCACAACACGTCTTTAACATCACCTCCAACCTGCCTCTACAAAGAGCAAGTGATCACTGATCTCTCCAATACTAGAAACACAGCCTCCATGGGACCATATGACATTCTAGCATGTGTTCCTAATGTTATTAACCAGCTAACTACTGCACTAGGCACTCTATACAATTACAGTTTGAGTACTGCCTTTGTCCACAGGATTTAAAATCAGCAACCTATTTCCCCATACACAAGAGTGGATCAGCAACATACACATGTGCTTATAGTCCCTTAAGTTTCACAAGCCTCAACTGTAAGACAATGGAATGGATTTTCATGGATGTCAGATACAAGAACAGAGTTGACATCCAAACCCTACATCTCTTCCACCATAGCTTCCTCAAGGGAAAGTTGTGCATGCTAAAACTGTTGGTATTCAATAATGTGACCACAGACATGTGTGTAAAACATTGATTTTGTGTATCTTGACTTGGCCAAGGCTTTCCACACAATCCCACATACATGCATCATTGAGAAGCGAAGCCAGGTGAATATCAACTGCTATGTTGTCCAGTGGGTTGCAAACTGGCTCATAGACAAACAATACTCATTCAAAGTGGGACAGTTCACCTCTAGCAGCAGAACTGTCACCCATAGGTTATAAAAAGCATCACTACTGTGTCCATTCAAGTTAGCCATATACGTCTCAGAAGTCCACACCAAAATAGAGTGTCTGTGGCTAGCCAAGTTTGTGGTTGAAGAACACTTAGGTGCTGTCATTGTATCCTATAGCAACGTGATTGCTGTTCAAAAGGGGCTTACACAGACCAATGACTGATAACAACTCTGTGCTGTTAAACAACCGTCATATAAATGCATCATCATTTCCTTTGTTATTAACAATGTTCCAGCTTATTCTGACATAACCCTGAATACCCTAATAAGCAATTATGCATTGATAGACCTGGGAATACAAGTAGACTGCAACATGTGTCAATTGTGGTGAGGAAGGTTTTCTGCATATTGCATCAGATTAGCAAAACCATTGCAGCAGTATTACATTCAGTTCTAATTCCCCTATAGTCATCCCTCCTCAGGCCTACTCCTGAATATAATGCTCCCTTTGCTATTTAACAGACACCTGCAGAAACTTCACAGACCTCGGAGATTTACAAGTAATATATATCAGGCTGCCAAACATGTGTCTAATATGGACAGACTGTAGCCATCACTGTAATCAGTATGATATAGCTGGTTCGCGGTGACTTATGTATGCCTTTCAGTGCTATCTCTGACCCAATTGTGATGGAAATGATGCCCCTCCATATGTCATTTGGGACTACAGTCAGCTGTTCAAGGGACATCAGTGTAGACTGATATATATATATATATATATATATATATATATATATATATATATATATATATATATATATATATATATATAAGATATGTTGGAGAGATAGATATTTCTCCCATAGGTTGCCACTCTTCTGGAATAGGCTTCAAAACCATGTCAAGCTAAGCACCTCCATGACACTGTTTCATCACAGCCTGGATGACTTGATGTGAAACTGTTAATCTCTGCCCTGCATTGTCCCTGCTTCTCACCTGGACATGGGTAGTTCTTGCTAGACAAATCTTGCCCATACATGATATCTGACATTGAATTTTATATTGTGATTTCCTGGCTAGGCTTCTAAAAACCATCAGGTCAATAACCTAGTAACATCCTATGTACCTATGAAGCTATGGTGATGTACGTGCCAGACATACTGTTATATTGTATTACTGTTTTGATGAGAGTTGACTACAGTGCATACTTAAAATCCTGATATCTGGATCTGATGTTGTGACCTCTGATGTGCACCACAACTCTGCCATAGAGAGAACATTTCAAATTATATGATACAAAATTCAGTTGTTAACCTCACAACTCTTACAAGAGCATCCACTGTAAAGTAATGAAATGATGATGGTAGCATCTGTATAACTGACCAAGAACAACATAACTAACAGGTGCAATCATCAGTTCAACACCACACATGCAGATGTAATCATCATTTATGTAAATAGTCACCCTGTGCATCAGACACAGCTTTACTATCCCTGAAGCCAAAAGATAGAAAACAGGGATATGGCACAGTTATCATTACTTGCACTGCGTGTTGTATGGGATGCAGGAAGCCTAGGCTGACACAAAAGTTGTGTGCGTGTGTGTAAGTAAGGAAGTGAAGCAGGCAAGATGGACCATGAAAATGTTGTGTGTGTGTCTGTAGGTGCCCAGAATGTAACATTGCTGTGTGACTGTCTGCATGCACACAGCCATGTTCAGTGCTAGCTGTATGTGTCTGTATGTTGGACAGATGTGAGCCATGCATGGTAGAATTGACAGTTCATCTTTGTCACCCTGACCATGAGAACTGGATGCCAGGAGTTGCACTGGCACCTCCATGCCCAAGGTTGGATGCAGGGCTACTACCTGCAGGTGAGTGATGTCTGCTAGATGTGCTTCCTTCATGGAAACACCCAGGGCCACGACCCCATGGACTGCCATGTCTGGGATAGCACACTCCCTGATGGAGCAGCAGAAGTACTGCCAGTATGGTAGTGTTATCAGGCATGACCACATTTGGCTTACAGCAGATGTAATTGCTGAACTACGCCCATGAGGCCAACGTTCCCCTCCCAGCAGATGCACCATCACAGACAATATGCATTCCATGACAGATACTCTCTGCTCCATCACAGACACACCTCACTCCAATGTGTTGCTCATCCAATCCATGGAATCAATAACACGATGGAGGCAGTCATGGATGTCAAACTGTAACACATCTAGAACCCTGAGCATTTGTCTGGAGCACCTTTCTGAATGTGTCTGTGCCTCCAAGATGACTCTAAACATACGTAACATTATATGTGAAGAGACACATGCACCAGGTGGAGGAGGGACAGGCTTCCTCTGAGCACCCCTATTGAGCCTCCTGTGTGGCACCTTGCCAACAGTTTGGCTAGGGCCAGAGTCAACAGGCTGTGAAGCAGCAGTAGCTACACTTCCCTGGTCAATGTCCTTGCCCTCCACCTGTCTAATGTCTGTGGCCTCAGTGGACTGGGGATGCGTAGGTGTACTGGCTGTGTACAGGTAAAATGAGAGGGTCACTGAGTGTCAACCTTAGTTTCAGATTCAGCCTCTGTAACCCCTGGCTGTGCCACACTTTGGCCACCATCATCATCATCAAAGTCCGATGGGACACTGATATCAGGTGGTGTAATGGACACATAACCACTTCCATGATCACCTGTGATAAAAGAAAGAAACACAGGAATACATTAATACCTGCACTACTATGTTGCAATATATGCTAAACAATTTATACTGCTGCTGCTATTACAGACAATCATACCTCTCAACTTCTTAGAGCAAGAAATCTGGACAAAGCCATAAAAAATGGATGGACCAATGCCCAAGAATAGAGACAATTTTGAAATATTGCTCTTACAAACTTAGAAAGTTGATAGAATAACAGGTTTTGCTTTAGCATGACATTTCTGAAGGGTATGAAGTCTGAAACTCAGATGTCTGTCATTATTTTATGTCAGTGATCTTTAATGACTTGTCAATAATTTGCCAGAAAATCACCATAATATAAAATACAGGCCAGGCATATGAGTCCAAAATCTGGGCATTCAGCAAAAATCTGTACAGTTGACAGGTATGCAGACAGTACAGCAATACATATAGCAGGCCTGAAAAGACACATTATCAGATATCTTGGAATTTATCTACAGTACTGACATAAATGTATTATGCTTACCAAATGCAGGAGCCCTAAGTCTCTGAATTCCTGATGGTCCTGAAATGAGTAAAGTAAGGTAATGGCAACAGCACCACATTTAACAGTATAACAGGGGATAATATCTTTACTCATCTATAGTGAAAGTAACTGAAAAAGAATGTGGCTGACAATTTCAAAATAAGCTTAAAACTGCAGCAATCTTCAATTCCCCCACCCAAAAAACAACTTGACACACATATAAACTATTGACACTATTTTAGAATGCCACAGTACTCTAATGATGATCTAACAAAGCATACATAGAAGTTCATCTTGAGACGCAAGAGTGACACCCATGTCTAGAATGTACTGGGTCATTGACTGCTGGGAGCTGTCCTGTGTGACAATGTTTTCCAGGAATTCCTCTTTGGCAGTGAGAGGGGGTTCTGCAGCAGGCCTATCACTGGTCCTCTAGTGGTCATGTGCCACTGCAGCTGCATGCCTCTTTGCAATTGTTATCATATCAATGACTCTGTGACGCACCTGCTCATAAATGCGACTGTGTCACCCAATCTCATTTATTTTGCAAACTAATTCATCCCACAGGGCTGTACTCTGAGCCAAATTGGCCCACCTTCTGGACAGCAGTACTGCATGATGTTGATGTAGTGCCTCTATGATGAGGTCATTCTCTGCCTTGGTAAAGGGGGGGCCTATGTCAGACATTTTATGTCCTGAAAGACAAAAAAATGATAACACATATAAGGATCGCATAAGTACAAATAAACTGTTTATAGATAAAGCAGTAAAGGAAGGCTGTCAGTATTCAACACTTGATATACTTTAAAGATTCAAAAGGATCAAAATGTAATGGGGAGGATACAAAAACAAGGAGAGTAACAACAGAAACAGATCCTTGTTTAAGCCATAACAGATACTCAGCTATGCTCACTCACCCAAAATTAAATGTCCATTCTGGTTTGTGCCATAGCAGGAACTCATATTTGCCCCCAAACAAAATAATAGGCTAAGGATCAATTGTACTAACCAAACAACTGTAAAATACTAAAAGTGCTATCAAAGGACCTTTCCATGAAACGTGTACATAGTTATCACATAGCATTATAATTTCAGCCTACTCAACATCCTCTGTACCTCTGAAATGGCTTGAAAAACAAGGCCATGTCATGATTACAGTTCTAAAAAATGCATATAGATTTACTTCACATTATTCTTAGCTACATTCCAGCATATGCATTATGAAGGTAACAAAATAGATACATAGCTGCTGGATTACAATACTCTGCTGTAGAGATGTACTGTTTAAAATAAATGTGTCACTGAGTTAAACAATGCAATAACTCTCTTCTCAGTTTGCCTAGCTACAGATTTGACTTTTTATAATGGATTACATTAGTAATGGATTGCGTCTGCGCTTCAGAAATGCTGATTACAGCACGAGCAGCTGAATTGCATGATACTCAACCAACCTTGTGGAGCTATTCAACAAGATGTAAAGCATCCATGTGGATGCCATGCTATTTTTATGCAGATTGGGAAAATAGTGGAGTGCAGACACAAAGTAATCACAGACAGATTGTTAGTAGATGCTCCTTTTTCAATGCATTTGTCTGTGCTACAGGCCAGTGCTGTTGCTGCTGCCACCAATAGCCATAGACAGAGAAGGTGAAAACTTTGCAGGCCAAGGACACAGTACAAGAACTGTGTGACCTCTGGCAGCCTTGACCCAGAGCCAGAGCCAAATGGAGGGAACCCATCACAGTGGAAAATAAGGTATGTGTTGAACTTAGAATCTTAGCCAAAAGTACCTTTCACAGACTACTGGAGGACATGCTTGGTGTGTCATAGGCATCAGCATCCAGGATCTCCCAAACATTCCTGCATGCTATGCTACAACATGGCAGACAGCACATATATTTTACCATTAGTTCTGTGGAGAGTGTCACAAGAATGCTACAATTGTGCTATGTATCTCACTACCCTGAAGTAATGTGTGCCATATATCGCAGTCATGTACACTTGAAAACAACACCTGGGGAACAGGGTAGGGTCTACATTAACTGTAAGGTCCACCACTCGAACAACTGCCAGGTCATGTGTAATGGCATGGGAATAATCTGGAATGTGTGTGCTGGCAAACCTGGCAGTTAACATGACTACCGTATGTGCCACATCTGACAACTGCACCACACCACATGTATGCTATGGAGGATATCTAACAGGCTCATTTAGAGGTGGATGCATGCTATGCACTGGAGTCATGGCTGACGAAACTCATCAGAAATGTGCACACACACACACACACACACACACACACACACACACACACACACACACACACACACACACACACACACACATACATGAACACCTTAAAGAGACACACGGTCCAACCTGTAATGTCATAGAGCATGTTTTTGAGCTACTGCAGTCAAAGTGCCAGTGCCTGCATACATCTGGCCAAGGCCTCCATTTCAATCCACTGACATGTCCCACAATGCCCATAATATGTGCTATGCTACCCAAGTTAATCTTGTGGAAACAGCTTTAGCAAGATCAGCAAGGGGAAGGGGAAACACATCCTTCTGACAATGCCAAGGTCACCACAGCCACAGGCCGATGATGAGTCAAAAGTGAAACTGGCAGCTGGTGTGGTTGTAGGCAAACATAGGCATGCTCAGTATGCCCTTGCATTGGCTAGGAAATAAGCCATAGCACACTGTACCTCACCACCTAGCAGCCTAAAACCATCCTCCTACTTCACCATACTTTTGTACTGGGAAAGCATTACATAGAAAAGTTCAACAGTAAGGATACACATTGCAGTTTCTGCCTTCTCAACCCTCCCTAAATCAGACAACAGACAGGATGCTAAACAAGCAGAGTGATCAGACCAACACAGTCTTGTTAGTGCCATAGCATGAACACACATTTAATCCCCCACCCCCAAAAGGACAGGCAATGCTTGTTTGTGACATCCAACCTGGCTTTCCTTAGTTGGCAACTGCATATCATATCATTCCCAGTTAATATCCTTTGACACGGTAAGTGCAATGATATAGAATGGTTTACACACTGTATGTCCCAGAGTACTGGTCAGATAACTGCTGAATGACCAAAGAATACAGAAAAGTAGGACAGTGCTGTATATTTGCAAGTAAGAATCATAACAGGGTGTATAATCACTAAGTGCAGTATTTTCAAAGATCAACATTTCACTAAATGTGTAACTAACATGTAATATTTTACTACAGCTGTACATTCTGTTTAATTTGTTAGTGTGCTGAATGAGTGTTGTTGTTTGCTACAAAGGTGTTTTTGTAGAAAACATGATTATGGCATCCATCCTGTGTTCTGAATGTGCACTGGATGGTGATTTGGATTCCAGACATATGTAGGCATATGTCATGTGTACTAACGTATTGTACTGTGTCTGTCATACATTGATTTCATTTTCTACTTATTATTACTTGTTTTTATTTTCCTCTTAATTTTTTGGGCCACTGTTTGTGTGGTGCTGCACTTATCACAAATGGTTTTGCCTATGCTCAGCTGGTTTGTCTGCACAGTGGCAGTGCACAAACTAGACGATTAAACCACCCAGGTAGCAGACAGGACCCAGACATCTAATAATAGACATTGTATGCATTTTATTAATGTGACTGTGCCTTGTGCAAACCTGCTAAGTGCAGTTATGCTGTGTTTAACAGTGTGAACCTCAAAATTAATCTGGACGATGGTCATGTAACTTCTCCTGTGGCTGAAGATGTTAAGTGTCAGGCTGAAATCTACATGGTCCTGGGTTCAACTACAAGGATTGCAGCCTTTATATTACTGTTGTGACCTTGCATTAGATAGCAATAAAATTAAACAGAGACAAGTATTTTTTTATTCATCTTGTGGCAACAGCTAAGTGTAAGACTACTATGCATAAGGTCAAGGGTTCGAACACAGCAGACTCCATTCTTTTTTTAATGGTGCCTCACTTCACATTACAGTCACTCTCAATTATCGCAGTTGACCCTGTATTTCTTATAATTATGTTCCTGATGGCTGACACACTAATATTGTGTCAGTTATGTACTTATGTATTAATGTCTGAATTGGTTACCATCTCTGTAATGGTTTCCATTGCACAAACACATTACTTGTGTTTGCGCAATGGTAAGCGATGTGCACCATTTTCAAATATGGGAAAATCAAAAAGTGCACACTCTCAGTATCTGTGATAACTGGAATTGGTGGGAAACATCATTATAGATTGGTCTTCATCTGCATTAACATGGCTGGTGTTCATGGAGAGGTTTTGAGATTTCGGTCTCAAAGAACGGGTTTGCAGGAGTCCAAAGTGTTTGTTGGACTCCTAGTGAATGAGTATGGTCCCGGCTGTTGCAGGAGCACTATCGTGGATCCGATTACAAATCAGATGCATGGAATAGTTTGGTCTGGGATTTGTCCAGTGCTGCCAGTATCCCCTGCACTGGCAAACAGTGTAGACATCACTACAGAGACCTCAAGATGAGGTATGCTCAATTTCTGAGTGATTTGGTTGACAACAATCACCTGCATTAGAAGATGAAGTTAAGTGCAAACTTGCAGTACTGTGTTTTATTCTTCTGTTACATGCAAACTTGCAGTTTTAATAGTACTGTATTTTATTTTTCTGTTACCTACTTGCTTCACTGAATAATGTGCTATGTGTCTCTCTACTGTAAGAGGGGGTGGTGGTCTTCTCACTTCTTTGTTATCTGATATTTAACTGTTAGCCTAGAGGGTTTCCTCTGTACTTTAAGTACTAGCCACAAAGTTTGAGAATTCATTTTTTGCTCAACTTCTGGGTGACTTGGTTGGCTACAATCACCTGCATTAGAAGGTGAAGTTAAGTGCAAACTTGCAGTACTGTGTTTTATTCTTCTGTTAAGTGCAAACTTGCAGTTTTAATAGTACTGTATTTTATTTTTCTGTTACCTGTTTCAATGAATAGTGTGCTATGTGTCTCTCCACTGTAAGAGGAGGTGGTGGTCTTCTCACTTCTTTGTTATTTGATATTTAACTGTTAGCCTAGAGGGTTTCTTCTGTACTTTAAGTGCTAGCCACAAAGTTTGAGAATTCATTTTATGCTCAATTTCTGAGTGACTTGGTTGGCTACATTCACCTGCATTAGAAGCTGAAGTTAAGTGCAAACTTGCAGTACTGTGTTTTATTCTTCTGTTAAGTGCAAACTTGCAGTTTTAAAAGTACTGCATTTTATTTTTTTTCTGTTACCTAATTGTTTCACTGAATAGTGTGATGTGTGTCTCTGCTGTAAGAGGGGGTGGTGGTCTGCTCACTTCTTTGTTATCTATTTAACTGTTAGCCTAGAGGGTTTCCTCTGTACTTTCAGCGCTTGCCACAGAGTTTGAGAATTCATTTTATGCTCAATTTCTGAGTGACTTGGTTGGCTTCAATCACCTGCATTAGAAGCTGAAGTTAAGTGCAAACTTGCCATGCTGTGTTTTTATTCTTCTGTTAAGTGCAAACTTGCAGTTTTAAAAGTACTGCATTTTATTTTTTCTGTTACCTAATTGTTTCACTGAATAGTGTGCTGTGTGTCTCTCTGCTGTAAGAGGGGGTGGTGGTCTTCCCACTTCTTTGTTATCTGATATTTAACTGTTAGCCTAGAGGGTTTCCTCTGTACTTTCAGTGCTAGCCACAGAGTTTGAGAATTCATTTAATGCTCAATTTCTGAGTGATTTGGTTGGCTACAATCACCTGCATTAGAAGTTGAAGTTAATTGCAAACTTGCAGTACTTTGTTTTATTCTTTCTAAGTGCAAACTTGCAGTTTTAAAAGTACTGTATTTTATTTTTTTCTGTTACCTAATTGTTTCACTGAATAGTGTGCTTTGTGTCTCTCTGCAATTAGCTCCCCACCCACAGTCCCTGTTCTGGTCTTGGTGTTAGTGTTGGTGGCTTTGGAATATCCCGCCCCTCCTGTAAGTCTGTATTTGAACACTCCTTCTGGATCCATCTCATTTGCTCACTTAACTGAGTACAGTGAGATCATATTCTGAGTCTAGTGTTCACTCTACTTAATACAGAGAGAAGATTTTCCTCCTTCCTCTCTCCTTGCACTTTACTGACAAAAAATTGCACTTTATTCATCTGCTTTTACTGTGTTTGTGTTTCCTCCTACTTTATTTTGCTTTTGCCTCTTCTTAAAAGTACTCAGTTTTATTTATTCTGCTGCATTTATTACTGCATGGTAGTAGCCTGATTAAATTGTAACTGCTATTCTAAGTCTTTTGGTTTAAGCACTTTGGCTTCATACCAGTTGTTTTACATTAAGAAGGTTTGTGGTCTGCACTGTTGTGGCAGGACAGGTAGCTTACATCCTTCTAAGCTGGGAATTGCTGATTGAAGGCTCAGTGTCTGCTATTCTAAAAGTGTATTAGTTCTGGTATAAGCACTTGGGCTTCAGGCCATTTATTCTACGTGAAGAAGGTTTGTGGTCTGCACTCTTGTGGGAGGAGTTGCTGAATTCTTCCCTTCTGAGCTGGGAATTTCTGGTCACAGGCTTATTGTGCCTGCTTATTTGAACTGTTCTGAAATTGGTGCACCTTGTTCCTGTAGCATAGATCAGATTCAGGTCTGCTGAATCTAGCTTTGTTTGTATAACTTGAGCACTGATACAGGCCATCTTTTTTTGGAGAAGGTTCCCGTGCACCCTAGTGGCAGGAGTTTGCAGTTAGAACTTGTCTGATTGAAGACTGCTGGAACAGGGCTCAGTTTTCAGCTTTTTTCTGGTTAATTGGGTAACTTGTTTAAATCGGTTTGTTCATTTTCTCTTGTTTTATATATATATATATATATATATATATATATATTGCACTTTATTCATCGGCTTTTACTGTATTTGTGGTTCTTCCTACTTTATTACTAGGGGCATTGACTACAACTCTGATCTGAGATATATAACAATAAGTATCCTTTTCTGTGTTTTTTGATTGTATATGCTTTATTTTCTGAAAAAAAAAATACAGTTGTTTCCCGCCTTTCTAAGCTAGTATAGTCCAGTTTTCAGGTTAGTGCTGAATTTAGGGCTGTGTTACACGTCTCTCTGTTTGCCCATACCTTACTTGGATAGAAGGAAATTTCTCTGTTCACCTGTGAGAGAGGGGAGCTTTGAGCAGCCTATCTGTCCCTGGAGGAGTGGTATCAGCCCAGAAATTAGTAGTTTACTGGCCATTTTGGGCTAACTTCTATCTCTTTCATTTCCCTGCTATAAAAACCGCATTTGCCCGGTTTTGCGTGCTGGGTAGCGCCAGTTAGCTAGGGTATAACTATTACCGGCTCCGCAAAGTCTTATAGGTTCATAGGTTCATAGGTTCATACTAGGCTATCTGCCCTAGGGCATTTATAAGCCTAGCCAGAATGTGTTTGGCTTTCACCACCCATTTTAAATTTATTTTGCTATGCCCTTTTTCGAGGTTAGTATACTGTGCCTCTATCTAACAGTGACACAGAAGTGATACCCGGGGTAAACCTACGATCTCCCATCCACTCATCAAGATTCCTCTTGAAGAGAGTCAATGAGGGACTCTGCCTAACCTGGACTGGGATTTTATTCCAGAGTGAAGGGAGCCTCTGGGTTATGAATCTGTCCCTCCAGCATGTCCTATTTATTTCAGTGCTGAGGTTCAAGTCTCGAGCGTGGCTCGATGGGATTTGGATTTTCTGAGGTGCAGCATGTCCATTAATTCTGGGTTGGACATGGCTTTATACGTCAGGCACAGATCGCCTCTGAACAGGCGGTATGCCACTGAGTAGAGCTGGAGTTTCTTTAACCGGGCAGCATATTGCATCTGTTTGAGCCCTTTGATCCTCTTGGTGAGGTACTTTTGGGGTCTTTCCAGTTGCTGCAGGTGTCTGGTAAGGTACATCCCAAAAGGGGCATTGTACTCAATTATGGGCCTGATGAGGGATGAGTAAAGAGGCACAATGACCTCCCCTGATCTAGATGTGAAGCCCTTCATGATTAGGTGGGCTATATAAAATGTTTTCTAACCACTTTGGCCACGTGGTTGTCAAATGAGAGATTGCTATCAACTTGGGTCCCCAGGTCCCTAATCACTTCTTCTGTACTTAATGGATTTCCACCTATGTGGTAATTTGTGGGCACTTTGTTTTGCCAAAGGGATGACTATACACTTTTTGGCATTTAGCTTGAGGCCATGGCTCTGGCACCAGTTGTCTGTTTCTATGAGGCCCTTTTGGAGGATGCTTGTGTCGGCTGGAGAGTCGATTATGGCCCAGTTTGCAGTCATCTGCGAACTTGGTCAGCCACAGTCCTTCCGTGTTGGCCTGTACCTCCGAGAAATATATACCGAACAAGAGAGGTCCCAGGACTGAGCCTTGTGGGACACCACTTGTAACTGGTTTAGAGTCTGACATGGCTCCAGCAATTCTAACCATGTGGGTTCTGTCCTTGAGCCAGTTTGCAATCCATCTAGTGACATAGGGTTTATATTTAAGCTGGTGAGCTTATCTATAATGCCCGAGTGGGGTATTGTATCGAAGGCTTTTGCGAGGTCCAGGTAGGCTGTGTGGACCACCTTCCCTGTCAATGGCCTTGGTGACTGTTTCAAAGAAATCAACCAGGTTTAAGAGGCAGGATCTGCCCTTAACAAAGCCGAACTGGGTAGGATCCAGTGTTTGTAGGTCTCAATATCTTTATTTATGAGGTCCATGATGATCCTTTCCATAGCTTTGCAGACCAAGCTAGTCAGGCTTATGGGGCGATAGTTTCCAGGATCCTTTGAGGCACCACCTTTATGGAGAGGGACCACTGTTGCTGTACGCCACTCTTTGGGCACATATCCTGTAGTAAGGCTGAGATTGAACAGTAGTTTTATGTTTGGGTTTAGCTCTTCTTTGAGTTCATGTAGGACGCAGCCCGGGACACCATCTGGTCCCATTGATGCTGTGTTTTATGCTTTGGAGAGGGGGCTCTTACCTGAGCATCTGAGATGTCAGGGGGGCAGCACTCTGCTGGGATAGATATTTGCCCTTTTGGTGGGGGGGGAGAAGTTTGCGCTGAACCTGTCAGCTAGGATGTTGGCAATGTCTGTGGGTTCGGTGTATTTTTGTCATTTTGGACTAATTCTGAGCATATCTGGGAATTACCACCCAGGTTCCTAACATAATCTTCAATTTTTCCCTTGGTACTAGACAAACTTTCAACTTAAGCACTCAAACCATTCATTTCTCAGCCCGGCACTTGCTCAAAACTCATAGCAAGCACTTATAAACCCTAGCACTAGACCCCCCCCTATACTGTACAGAAGGACAAGGCTGTCTATTCGACCTTACCAGCCAATCAGTAAAACAGTTCACTGTACCTATCCAGGCATATCCAAAGGGCAGTTTCAGTTGTACTCTCCAGTCCAACTGGTGAATCTGGGCATTTTGAGGCAATGTTACAACTGCCTCATGTAGACAGACAACCTTCTCCTCCTTCCACCAAACACTAATACATGCGAGAGATGCAGTTATACAACCAAACTGGAGGCTAAGCTCTCTCAACCCAAGACTGGATCAGACAGTCAAGAGGAGAAGGCAAATACTTGCATCACACCACCAGTCTCACACAGACCCATTAAATCAACACAGGCAAAAAACACACATAAATACACAAAAACATACTCGGAGGCTCTAAATAAAAATCTGCAAAAGCAACAGAGACCTCCAAAGCAGACATCCAAGCAACCTTCACACCCCCAACACAAACCATGAAACACATACTTCACAAAACCAGTGTGCCATGCAATCACAGCCCTTAAGGCAAAATAACATACCCAATAGAGTGGCACACAGCAACGGTTATTCCGCTCCACAAAGGTGGAGCCACAACAGACCCTGGGAACTATCACCCTATAAGCCTGACTAGCTTGGTCTGCATCATGGAACTCATTAACATAGACATTGGGAACCTCCAAACACTGGACCCTACCCAGTTCAGCTTTGTTAAGGGCAGATCATGCCTCCTAAACCTGGTGAACTTCTTTGAGACAGTTACCAAGGCTATAGATGAGGGAACGGTGGTACACACAGCCTACCTAGACCTCACAAAGGCCTTTGACACCATTCCCCATTCTGGTATTATAGACAAGCTCACCAGCCTGAACATAAACCCCTATGTCACAAGATGGGTTGCCAACTGGCTCACGGACAGAACCCACATGGTGAGAGTTGTGGGAGCTAGGTCCAACTCTAAACCGGTTACAAGTGGCATTCCCCAGGGCTCAGTCCTAGGACTCCTCATGTTTGGCATATACATCTCAGAGGTACAGGCAAGCACAGGAGGACTATGGCTGACCAAGTTCACAGATGACTGCAAACTAGGGGTTATAATTCGCTCTCCAGCTGACACAGACATCCTCCAAAAGGGTCTCACTGAGATGGATACCTGGTGTCAAAATCATGGCCTCAAGCTAAATGCCAAAAATTGCATAGTCATCCCCTTTGGAAAAAACAAAGTACCCATAAACTACCACATAGGTGGTAGTCCCCTAAATATGGAAGACGTAATAAGGGATCTGGGGACCCAAGTAGATAGTAATCTTTCCTTTGATAATCACATTGCCAAAGTGGTTAGAAAATCCTTCTATGTGGCCCACCTAATCACAAAAGGGTTCGCATCCAGATCAAAAGAGGTAATTGTGCCCCTCTACTCATCACTCATCAGACCCATCATAGAGTACAACGCCCCATTTGGGATGTACCTTACAAGACACCTGCAACAGCTGGAAAGACCACAGAAGTACCTCACCAAGAGGATTACTGGACTCAAAGAGATGCCCTATGCAGCTCGACTGAAGAAACTCCAGCTGTACTCAGTTGCATACTGCCTACTCAGAGGTGATCTCTGCCTGACATACAAGGCCATGTCCACCCCAGAATTGATGGACATGCTCCACCTAAAGAAAACCATATCCCCTCGAGCCACACGCTCTAGGGATCTAAACCTCACCACAACAATAAATAGGACGTGCTGGTGGGATAGATTCCTGTCCCAGAGACTTCCCAATCTACATTAGGCAGAGCTCCTCACTAACACTCTTCAAAAGAAACTCTTCAACAGAAAGTTTACCCCGGGGATCACTTCAGTGGCTCTGCTGGACAGAGGCACAGGGAACTAATCTAAGGGGGCGGTGAAAGCTAACACATTCTGGCTAGGCTTATAAACGCCTTCAGGAAGATAGCCTAGTACCTACCTATGAACCTAAGAAGGATTCCCTTGAATGTTGGATCGCAGAATGTCAGACTGGCAGCACTCCACAGATATGTAAGTATCGCTTACAGACAATATTTGTAAAAGTTAGCAATTGCATTTGTTCAGGATTGGTATTCTTAATGGTATTCTGCTGTGTTCTGCTTTTTCCACAGCTCATGCAGATAGATTACTGAATCAGCAAATTTATGAAGCAAGATTGGCATGTATGTGAAAAGAAAGTGATATGTATGTATCCAAATAGTACTGCTATCATAGCATTAACTGTAAATGCAGCTTACTGTGTTAAACACTTGTATCACATTGGGTATGCATTTTTCAATTGTAAAGGAAAAGTATGCAATGCATTAGTTTGTAGGATAAAACAACAGTCCAATACTACAGAGTAATAAGAGGTTGTTAGTTCAAAAACCACAATTCCCAACTATGTAATACTGTTCACATCAATATTGCAAGTAAGAACTATAAACCAGGGACAACAATAGCCTGCTGAAGATTGTCATCAGTGTAATTGGTACATGCATATGTACAATATATTCACATATCCATGATTGCCTGATGCAATCAGCAATATGTTGGGTTTACTATCAAAATCAGCAATCACACAATATTTTTTAATGAAAGCAGCGACTATATATATGTCGATTTTAGGAACTTCGGGTATACCAATATCTGAACGTCATAAACATGGTGATCGCCATTCGAACTCCTAACTTCCTGTTTCTTTTTTAGTTTTTGCATGGGGGCAAGCCCCCCTGCACTCCACATATGGGTGGGGCTGTGCCCCCCGCATTCCCTGCATATTATATATTCCAACTCCAAGATTGCACTACAGTGAGGAAAAGGGTAAATTTCCCAATCCCCACTGTAGTTGATCTCATATTAGCGATTGCACACTACCATTCGCTAATGTGGGTTCGAACATTTCCAGATCGGCATTATTGAAACTGGGAAACATGCATTTGACATACCTGTCAACTGTCTAGATTTTTGCAGAATGTCCAGACTTTTGCCTCTTATTTTTGGTCTATTCCTCATAAAATTTGTGATTTTCTGGCAAGTCACTGGAATGATCTGAGGATTGAAGTCGTTATGTAATGACATACATTTGAGTTTCAGACTTTAAGTCCTTCAGAAAATGCATTGTAACACAAAACCTATTACTCTAGCAACTGTATAACTTTGTAACAGCAATATTTAAAATCTGTCCCTATTGTTGGCCTTTGTCCCTCCATTTTCTCAGGCTTTGTCCAGATTTCTTATACTAAGAAGTTGAGAGGTATGGCATTCGACCATCCCAGTTTTGCATAAGTGCAGTTCCACATTTTGATAGTAAACTATATACTGTGCATCTGTTATGAGCTTGGTTGTTGTAACTATTTAAAAGTTATTTGCTAAGAGTTGGTAGTGTTAAAAGTAAAGGTAGCAGAATCATACTTCTCAACTGTTCAGATATTTGCAGCATGCCCATATTTGTATTTCATATATTTGGTATGTTCCTCATAAAATGTGTGGTTTTCTGACACATCAAATCCTTCTTAAAAATGTATGTTCCAAAAAAAACCTGTTACTCTAACAACTTTCTCGGTTAATAGGAGTAATATTTAAAATATATCTCTATCTTTGGGCCTTTGTACACTCATTTTGACACAGTTTGTCCAGTTTTCTTGCACTAAGAGGTGGATTGGTATGATCAAAATAGTCATAGAATTGTATACATGCGCATCGTATGTCACATTTGACATTAGTAATTTTCTCTTTTTTTTCTCTTACCCCTCCCCTTTTCTTCTTTTTCTTCTTTTTTTTTGTTTACTTAATTTTTGTGTTATGTATAATTTTTAATTTCTTTCTTACCTATTTGTTTATTTAATATTATTTTTAATTGTGTTTGTATTTTTTATAGTTATTTATAATATTTGTTTTTCTTTGTCATAATTTTTCTTTTATTATTTACATTTTTCCGGTTATGTTTTATTTTATTATTGTATGCTAATGTTTTATGTTATTAGTATAGCACAGCAGGGAAGGCTGGTTCACTGTGATCTGGCTAAACTCTTTCCACTGGCTACAGCAACAAGGCCCAGCACTTCTGGGCTGCAGCCAGACAGCACCCCCCATGCAACCCCTGCCCTACGTGGACCCTCAGGTAGTTCTGCCCCAGAGGATAGGCCTGTGGTTCTTCTGGAAGCAGAGACAGAGGGGATCATTTTGTTGTGTAAGATTGTGTCCCATACAATTGCTGCACGCCTACGCTGAGTTGAGACACTGCTCTCCATTATTGTCCTGAATAACACAAGGGCAAGCAGATGACAGACACTGCAGCCATTGGTGCAGTGAGGTGACAGTGATGACAGTCCAGTGGATGAGGACTCCATTCTCACTGTCACCAAACTTGACATCCATAAGTTCATGATTCCCCCATCCCCCCACCCCAACCAAGGTGTTCACTCCCTTCTTGTGTCCTTCACCAACAGTTTCCTGTCTTGTAAGAAATGTCTTTATTACTTTGAGTATTAGCCTGTTCCTAAGACATACACACTATAGCACAGATCAGATTGCATCCAGCAATCATTTATGGGTGCAGATATTGTTCCATGTACACTGATTACACTTAACAGCAGGCCACTCAAGCCACAGGTATAGAGGTCTGAACTTCAAATGCTATAATGATGAAAACATAACAGTATTGTATATTTAACGATGAAAACCTGAAACAGTATTGTAAATGAATAAGTTTTATATTTGGGAAGTGTGCTATTTGAACTAACAACCAGTGAATACTGTCATACTGCACTTTTCTTTTGGATTACAGCATAATGCATGCACACTTTCCTTTTACACTTCATAGAATCATGCTCACTGTTATCTGAGAATGTGCAACTGTTGCTTTGTGATACAGACCATACTTGTCAACCACTTAGAGCAAGATATTTGAACAGAGCATACAATAATGGGGGTATAATGACCCAAAAATAGGGACAGATTTTAATTGTTGTTCTTACAAACATGAAAGGCTGCATAGGATTTGCATTAACATACATTTTGACACTCATTATTTACTGACTTCAGTCTCGGTTATTTGGCAGAAAATCATAAATGTTATAAGGAATAGACCAAAACAGTGATTCAAAACTGTGTATTCAGTGAAAATATGGCCAGTTGTGAGCTATGCTACAGACTAATGCATGCATAATTGCTTTTACAGTTGAGATATGCATGCTCAGTCTTATACAACTGTATGATATAACAACTAATCCATCTTTAACTGTTAAGGCTACAGTAACAGCACAATATATAATTATGCTTACATGCTACATTTTTTTTTCATCCTTATCATTCGCAGTGTGTGAGACCTCATGTTCGAGGCCCTCTTTTCTGCAGCTGTGGAAAAAGAAAAAAAGAAAAGAATGCCATCATGAATACCAGTGTTGACTATATTCAGCTTTAGTATTTACAATTAAGACACAGCAACTCAATGTAAGTTATACATATGCAACTGTGGGATGTTCCCTGCCTGACATTCCCTGATCTAACGATCAAGGCTATCCCGTTTCCTCCTTCTGAGATCATCATAGTGATGATGCCATTGTTCTCCAGTGCGTGGGATACCTGCTACACTGGACAAAGCCCTAGTCATACTATTCCAGGCCTCAGACTTGTACTGTGAGCCTGTATAGTTACTCTCCAAGTGATGAGGGTCATAATCCTTAACCAGGAGCCCAACAAAAACCTTGGACTCCTGAATGCCCCAGTGTTGCGCTCAGAAGTGCACACCATCTCCAATCACAGCAGCCAGGTCTACAAAAGATTAAGCTCAATGTCTAATGTGCATTTCCTGCCTATTCCGCATTAAACATCATGTTTTCCTGACAATTGCACATAGTGTGCTTACTGAGACTGCACACTGTCTACATTTTGATACATTTGAAAAAGCTGTGCTCTGCTTACCGTTGCACAAACATGGTAAGCCAAGTGGATTTGTTTGCTTGATGATAAGTGAAGTGCGGCGTTTTCAAATGTGTCATAAACTAGACAGTGCCCATTCTTAAGGTTATTTGATATACAGCCACTTGTGCAACTTTGTTACTCAACTGGGATAGTAAATATAATGTGACGTGGAAAAACAAAGTAATTAAAAAGTTTGCATACCACATATTATAACCCAGGACCATCTGCACGCCAGTCTTACACCTAACACCTTTCACCACAGGATTAGTTACATAAGGTCCCCTATATTAGTATTCATTGTTAACTTCATTGTATTAGCATAGTGCAGCCTCCCTTACCGGGTTTGTGTGATGCCCAGCAGTATTAATTGAATGCATCCGGTTTCTATTTTTGGATGTCTGAGTCATTTTCTGATACATGTGTGGTCCAGTCGCACAAATGAGATAATCATAACCGAAGCCATTTGCTGCAAGCAGTGCATCATACAAACCTTGAAAGAAAAGTAAAAAAAAAAATACAAAATAAAAAAGGAGAGAAGATTAAACAATTATACAAAGCCATACATAATGGAGGACAAAGGACCAAAAATAGGGACAATTTTGATGTATTGGTCTTACAAACTTAGAAAGTTGATAGACTAAGAGGTTTTGCATTAGCATAACTTTTCTGTTGCGCATGAAGTCTGTCATTATTTTTGGACTTCGGTCCTCAAAGATTTGGCAATGATTTGCCAGTAAACCACAATTTTATGAGTAAGAGGCCAAAAATATGAGCCGGACATCTGGACATTCTGGGAAGGTTTGTACAGTTGAGAGGTATGCAGAAGTACTATCTGCATTCATAGAGAGGTTTCATGGTCAGATGCACTGGTGCACGCTGTGAAACCTTGTTTAAGTTTGCAGAGCTTCATTAATATTGATTACACACTACCACCATGGCCACTATTTCCTGTACATGGTAATACTCCATGTAGGCTCTGCACAAACCGTACACAGAGTTTATTGAATCCTGGGGCTAATTTTTTTGGTCATGATCTAGAAGGAAGCAATAGCCACTGCATTTGATCAGTTCACACAGCTGAAGTATGTTCAGATACAGTAGTGATAAGTAAGCTATGGAACAATCTTGGTCATCATTCCCTGAGAAGAGAGGATAAAGCCTGGAATTCAGGTGAAAATGTACCCACCTTCACTTGAGCTTAACATATTCCAATATAGATACCATTTAAAATCTTATAAGAAGGCCTTATTTTTTGCACAGGTAAATTTCTGCTGCTCTACAATGAACTACTGTGCTGTTACTGATAGTTTACAGGCTGCATGGTCTATCCTGTCATTTTACCAGAAGCCATTTTCAGACTCTTATTGTGATGTTAATGCTCATTTCTTTGTAGGAAAGGATGATTTCATTAGATATGATCCTCTTCCCTATGATTCCAGTATGCCATGACTGATCCAGCCAGATGGCCCTTTGATTTGCTCTGATATCAGTTTCAGTATTTTTAATATTCTAAGCTCATGAGCTTCATTCTCCCAGGCCTAAAGAAAAGCATCTTGGTTGCTGAGATTTTGGAAAGTTACCATCCCATCTCTAACTTGTTTTATAGGTAAGATTATTGAGAATGTGGTCAGCATTCAGTTTGAGTCTTCTTAAGACCCATGATCTCCTAAATCCATATCAGCATGGATTCAGGATGTACTGCAGTGCCAAGACATCATTCACTGGACTTTTTAAGACTCATCTGCTGGTGATGAATCATTATTGACTCTTTGTATTGGTCCTTCAAAATATCTCAGAAACATTTGGCACGGCTGAACATGGTATCATAAACAAGTGCTTGCATAACTATAGTGTTCTTTCTTCCACTGCCTTTGATTGATTTGTCTCCTACTTTTGAGATGAACCTGCAGGGTGATTCACATATAAATATCTTGAGTCTACTTTATGGGTTGTGAAGTGCCACATAGCTCTATTTTAGGTCCTGTTTTCTACCATTTACCTGTTTCATGTTGTAGATGGTATCAAACACAAAGCTCTGCCTTCTCAGCACTATGCTGATTATACTCAGTTTTACTTCTTCTTTCTTCAAGAGTATAGGTTGCCCTTCAATCCTTAGAAAGCAGTCAAGATTCCTTTATTAAGTGGATGAGGAATATTTGACTATCGCTTAAACCTGCCAAAACAGAAGCTATGGTCATATATGGTAATCTGTCCAGCCACTGCTCCTGACCTCAACCTCATTATTATCTGTTGGGAGAACAGAATAGAGTTCGTGTCAAGGAACATAGTTTCAATGTGATTTTCAATGAAAAGATAAAAAGTAAGGTTGCGATATCTGAGAATGTAACTTGACTTAGACACAAGTTTCCTCAAAGTAATCTGGATGACTGTATTTTATATAAGGTTCTGAATTTCACATGCGTGGCTGATTGTGGGTTCAGATAATTTTACAAAAATCATTATGGAGTATGTCAAGCTCCATGCCACAGAAGAATGGAGCCCTTACTGCAACCCAGGTAACAGGGGTTTGATTATGGCCCTGGCACTGGTGGAGTCATGTAGGGAGACACAGGAGTGAAGGGGCACAGCCAAGTGCCTCCCCCAGAGGGAGGGTAGCAGGCACTTGGGGAGCACATGGTGAATTTCAATTTCTCCTGTGTAGACTGGTAAAAACTATTTTCCACATTTGAGGGAAGGGGGACTTGCAGAAATGAGTGATTGCCAGTGTAGTTAGTCCATTGCACATCCCCTCCTGCTCTACAAGCCAGGCATTATTGGGGACAGTATGGTTAAAAGAAGAAAAATCACCACTAATGATATTTCATTGATAGCACTACTTGTCAACTCTTATCCTGATGATGGTAAACAAATGGGCTGACTAACCAGGAGGGGGTTGATGGTTAACAGGCAACAAGAGCAATGAGTGATTAAAAAACATTAATTATGGAGTATTTCTCATTGATTACATTAATAAAGGTGTCCCTAGCCCCCTTAATCTCCTCCCATTACTGTCTAATTTTAACAGTGGGATGGATAAGAGGCACCAGTCCCCCAAGCAAAATGAACACTATGTTATATTTTATTTCACATTCTCTCAGTTTGTGTATTATGAATGCTTTTCTTCACACTTAGTTCTTAAAGTGTGATCATACCAGATATTCAGTCCAGTTTCATAATTTACGCCAGTGTGCCAGACAGATTCCAGTAATTTATTCTATAACACCTTAGGACCATTATGCACATAGTATTCAGTTTCTTTGACTACTCCCTAGATCTAACCATTAGATGAAAAATGTCACTGGATTAAATTGATCATAAGGTTTCCTGTCCATTATCCTTGTCAGTTGAAGTTGCAAAAAGCCTATCAGGCACAGTAATAGTCAATGGATAGGATTCTCTTTATCACCCCTCTCTCCACTCTCGGAATTGTGGCACAAAATATAGACTTGCTTTCTAAGTATATCACAGCATTTTCCAGCATGGGGTCAATGAGCAACTCTATCGTGCATGTTGAAATCCTGTTACACATTTCTACTCGTGTTGGATTTAGATTTGACATAGGTGAGCTGGTTATTCTGAAATAGCTAATTTCCTTTTAACTATCTGGTATTCTTATGTTAGACATAAATATGTGCAGGGATACTGATCATGCATTTTCTTGACTGCAATCCATGAAAAATTAAAAATGCACTGATTATTTTGATAAGCTTGTATTGACTTGCTCAAAAATGGTCACCTTTATGCTTCTCCTTTTTTTCTGTCTCTCAGAGGTTACCTATGGTTTTGATCTTGTACACTCTTTTAGATGCTCATCATCACCATCAACTCCTTTTTCCTTATTTTCTACATGGGGTTGGGGTGTCATGATAACTGTTGCCATCTCTTTCGATTCATTGCCACACTCCTGCCTTCTTCGCCACTCATGCCTGACTGTCACAGATCTTCTGCCACACAATCCATCCACCTCTTCTCTGAACACCCTCATTTCTTCTTGCCTTCTTCCTGTCTGTCCCAAATCTTCTTCACCAGATTGTCTTCTGCTTTTCTGTACATGCATGTGAACCACTGTAATCTGTTCTGTTTGATCTTTTCTGCAATTGGAGCTACTTTGGCATCTGCTATTATGTCATTTTGTCATCTGTCCCACAGTGTGCATCCTACCACCCATCTCAGGGACTTCATTTTCATCATCTCTAGCTTCCTCATCTGCTCTGCCTTTACTGCCCAAATTTCTATACCATATAGTAGTACTGGTCATGCCACTGTTTTGCACACCTTATTTTCCAGCTTCTTTGGCATTCTTCTGTCATACACTACACCTGACACTCTATCTCATTTGGCTGCAGCCCTTCTGATTCTAGCTTTGACCTCTTCATTCATACTTCCATTCTCCTCAACCAGCCCTTCCAGATACTTTAAGCTGTTAACCTTTTCCACTATCTTCCCTTCTATCTCAAGTTCTCAACTTCTTCCAATTTTCTCAATTTGCTGTCATTATCACTGTGTTATCTGTACTCAGTTTCATCCCATCTGCCTTTAGTTTTGCATTCCATTCCCCTATCCTTTGCTAAAGTTCTTGCTCAGAGTCTGCCTGTAATGCCACATTGTCTGCATGCAGCAACTTTGTTGATCTGTCCCCTCTGACTTGTTTGTTAACGACATCCACCACCAGTATGAATAACAGTGGGTTCAGAGCTGAACCCTGATGCACACCCACACCAACTGGAAACTCCTCTGTGAAACTGAACACTGTTCATACTTGAGTCATTGGATCCTTGAACATTGCCTGCACTAATTCTACCAATGTTTCTGGGACTTTGAACCATAGCAAGACTGTCTAAGTCAACTTTCTTGGGGCCTTGTCCTATGCTTTCTCCAAGTCAAGGAATGCCAAAATGGACACATTCCTCACCTCTAGCTTCTTCTCAACTGTCTGCCTAGCTGCAAAAATTGGGCCACTTATGCTGTATCTTGATTTGAATCTGAACTGCTCATCTGCCATCTTACTTTCTACTACTGTGCGTATCTGTTTATTAATCACCCTCTCCTCAACTTTCATGCAATATGGCAGGAGTTTGATACCTCTGTACTGCCCACTGTTGTTGATGTCCTCTTTGTTCTTGTATACAGGCACGAGTATGTTTATTCTCCAGTCATCTGGGCTATATCTTCCTCTCCACACTGCTATGAATACCCTCAGGAGCCATGGCTCCTATCTCATGCAACATGTTTATCGTAGCTGTTGTGACCTTATCTGAACCTGCTGCTTTCTCCGACTTCATTTTCCTTAGTGGTGTTCTTACTTCTATGGTGTGTTACTATTCTTCACTCATTGTAGGGTATGTCTGGGGAAGTACAGTTATTGTGGGGTTTTCTTCATTCAAAAGCTGCTGGGAGTACTCCTTCCATCTGCCTTTGATGTCCTGTGGGCTAGTGCGCAGGTTGTTGCTGGCATCCCTTATGAAGGTGTCACAATATCTTATTTATCTTCCTGTCTTTGCCTTGCAACCTGATATAGCTTCTTTGTGCCACTTTCCAGAAGTTGGTAGAGTGCCACTGATTCTCTGTTCTTTGCTATTGCAACTTTTCCTTAGCCTGTTTGTTAGTCAACCAGTAATCCTTCCTAGCCTGGTCTGTCTTTTCTATCTCCCACTTTTTTCTGCACTCCTTCTTTCTTTTGATGGCTTCCTGGACTTCTGCTTTCCACCACCAGCTTTCTTTATGTAGCTTATTTTCATACATGGCTCGGCCACATATCTGTTCCATAGTCCTCACCCATCCTGTTTTGAAGTGCTGCCATTGTTCTTCAACTCCACCTATTTCCTCCTCTTCTTGGGGTGCTAGAGCCCTGAGTAATTCCTTGAACAATTGTACTTTCTCTCCAGTCATCCTCCAGGTCTTCAGCCTGGTCTGTGTTGACCTTAGAGCCTTCTCTGACCACTGCTTGCAGCTGAATTTGGCAACCAGTGGTTTATGCTATGGGCCAGCAGTTTCACTGGGGAAGACTTTAACATCACTGATTCTGCCCTAGTGCCCTTTCCTTAATAGGAGGAAGTCTAGCTGAGTTGCATGTTGGTCACTACTGTATGTGATCTTGTGACTATATTTCTCTTTCTGAACCATGTGTTGGCTGCTATCAAGCCATTTGCCAGATGGAAGTCTAGAATGGACTATCCTTCTTTATTCCTATTGCCCTTCACATGCGGACTCAGGCAATCCTCATATCCTGTTCTGTCAGTCCTGATATGTGCATTCAGATCACCCATTATCAACACCAATTCCTGTTGTCCTGCTTTATCAAGTAGGTCCTGCAACTGCTGTCTGAATGTACTCCTGTCTTCACTATCACAACCCTGTTGTGTAGCATAGACTGAGATTATAAGTACTGTCCTATCATTAGACTGAAGTCTGATTGCCATGAGTCTGCCACTAATACTGATGACATCCCTCACTGCCTTCTGAAGCCTCTGTCTCACTGCATTTCCCATACCATTTCTAGCCTTTCCTCCTGAGTAATAGACTCTGGATAAAACTCACAGAAAATTGCGCCAACAGATTTAATAACACGATAAAGCAATCTGTTGGTGCTATTTTTTGTGTGAGTTTTGTGGATTATATACAGTGCTGTTCTGTGTTTTTGTAATAGACTCTGGATCCCAGGCCAAGTGGCTTTGCTGCACTGCCCTTTCATCTTGTCTCTTGGATACATAGGATGGAAAAAAAACAACAAAAACCACAGCAGAAACACAGCGAGTGGATAAAACAAGCCAAGACTTTAATAAAAAATGATGAGTGCTTTTGAAAAAAAAACACTTTTGCTTCTTCAGAGCATATTCAACAACTAAAACACCATGAACTAAATACAAAGATAATATTCCCCTGGGCCACCCCAACCAATAGACACACAGACAATTATGGTTGCTAAGTAACTAATTACTTGATACTAGTACAATTCAAAGACTAAGCATAATTAAGTCATTAGCAATCTATCTACTTTAAAAACTATTTTTACAGACATACCTCTTTACAAGTGGTTTTGCGAAAGCGCTCATCATTTTTTATTAAAGTCTCGGCTTGTTTTATCAACTCGCTGTGTTACTGCTGCTGTTGTTGTTGTTTTTTTTTCCATTGAATTTTTAGAACTGAGCAGTTTATTGCAGAAGATTTACTTTTTCTTTTTGGCTGTGGATACATAGGATGTCCACCCTTGTCTGTACCATTATGTCATCCACTTCCAAACTCCATCCTGTCAGTGAACCTATACTGAGTGTAGCAATTCTTAGTTTATGTTTGGCAGGTTGATTACTTTTACATCCAGCTTTCACTCAACAGAGCTATCTCAGGTAACCCAGCCTGGACAATTGGACACCAGCCATTCAATAGCTTATTGACACAGGGCTGCTGAGCTTTATGGCAGGCACACACTGGCCAATAGGGGCACATACACCTGTCCCACCATAACATGGGTCCCTGGCATAGGTTGGAGTAGGCTGGGTCCTCAACCCACTTATCACTGGCAAATGCTCATGCCCATCTGGTGACTTTAGTCAACATGACCAAATCACCCACAGCCATATTTTACATAATTGAGTGGCTAGCCCTGCCATGGTCACGCATTTACTGACTGTCCAAAAAAAATGCATTTGTTATCAATGGCAGGCAGGTGTAACTCATCCCTATATTTTTAACTTCAAGTATGCAGACAACTTTCACATGCTCAGTACAGTTAACAATCAACACATGTATCTGCTGTTATCAGTTCCTCCAGCTGTTATCTGGGGAATCCATCAACCCATCCATCAACAACCCCTTTTTCAAATTTTTGCACATGGGGTCGGGGTGTCACTTCACCAGTGACAATCATCTAGACCCAAGGTTTACACTGCTGGGTTGCTAGCCCTTCTGTGGGAGTTAATACCCACCCCCCACACTCACATACACCAATTTAGACTGTCCAATCCCCCTACTGTATTTCTTTGGAATGTGGGAGGAAAGCAGAGCACCCAGAGGACAAGCACACAAACACAAGGAAGACATGCAGATTCTGCACAGAAGGCATCTACAGTGGATACAAAAAGTGTAAACACCGCCTGTTAAAATGCCAGGTTTCTGTGATATAAAAAACTGAGACCACAATAAATAATTTCAAAACTTTTCTCACCTTTAATGTGATGTATAACCTGTACAATTCAATTGAAAAACAAATCTGTTAGGGAAAAAAATATAAAAAATAAAAAACGTACAATACGCTGGTTGCACACCCTTAAGCTAATACTTTGCTATGTGTGCACACCCTTAAAACTAATACTTTGTTGAAGCACCTTTTGATTTAATTACAGCATTCAGTCTTCTTGGGTAGGAGTCTATCAGCATGGCACGTCTTGACTTGGCAATATTTGCCCACTCTTCCTTGCAAAAGTGCTCCAAATCTGTCAGATTGCAAGGGCATCTCTTGTGCACAGCCCTCTTTAGATCACCCCTCATTTTCTACTGGATTTAGGTCTGGGCTGTTGCTGGGCCATTCCAAAACTTTAATTTTCTTCTGGTGAAGCCATTCTTTTGTTAATTTGGATGTATGCTTGGAGTCGTTATCATGTTGAAAGGTGAAATTCCTCTTCATCTTCATCTTTCTAGCAGATCCCACAATAGGTCCTTCTTCCAGCCACAAAAAGAAAAAAAAAGCAAACAGCCCTTGGAACCCAATCAGGCTAGCAATTTACCTCAGCTGCAGGTAGGACATTCTGCTGTGACCATTTGATGTACCTAATACTACTCATCTTTTACCCTGAATCCCTCTAGTGTAGCACCTAAAGCCACTATTGGCCAGGGGTTAAACACATCCTCTACAGTTGTTGGGGTCCCATCAGTGGGTAAGTTAAGCCATTCATGTTGGTCCTGGAAGAATGAACAGGGAAGGCTTTCCTGTTTTGTCAGAATGTTGTGTCCATCCCTAGGAAAGCTACTACTGCCACGAATAACTCTTTGCCAAATGTTTCCTGTCAAAAAGAAGCAGAAAACTAAGCATGTTATTAACTCCTACTTAAATTTGCTTAGATGGGAGTAGTTTACTGTGTCTGTCTCAGGGTATAATTCAGGCTATTGATCCTTCTTGTAATGTGGCTCCTGGTAAAAAAAAGAGGGATACTTCCTATCTTGAAGAGATTTAAAATTCTGAATTTGGACAGGAGGATGAAAGGACAAATAAAGCATTTTCTCTTCAGATTTCTGATTCAGACTCAGAAGGTGAGCTTTGTTTCTGATTCTCCCTGTGAGGGTTTCTCATTCCCTGAGACTATTTCTAGAATGTGCCAATGTTTTCAGTGGGACAGCACTAAGGTTTCTCAGCCCCTCAGAAAATACTATGAATTTTTACAGAAGGAATTTCCAGAACCTGCACCCCTTTCTCCAGTTTCATCTGCTTTGGAGGATGTGTGTGTCACTTTCTGCAATTTTTTTGATAGCCAGCCGTCCCTAAAAAAGAAAGATAGGGTGTATAAAGTTCCTCAATATTTTAAGCTTTTATACACTGTTCACAAACCTGATCCAGCAGCTATAGCTTTAGTTAACCCTTCTGATGGTAAACATTTAGTTCATTCCAGTCGTACTATTTCTGATAAGGAGGAGGAGATTATAGATAAGCATGGGGAAAAAAGTGTCTGCTTCTACAACTCTGATTTTCAGAATTTTGAATTGTCAGGCTCATATGTTAAGGTTTGTCTGGACTAATTGTGAAAGTATCAGGAATGCTTTGTAGTTTTTTTCTTGTGAAGAAAAATCAGCTTTAAATAACGTAATTTCTTCTTTTGCTCAAGTCACTATTCACTTATAAAATGTGTGCGTGACTCTTGTGATACTTTCATTGTATACAGATTGCGTATATTACTGTTGATACTTCTTCAAGGGCTGTGGCCACTGGTTCTGTTTTTGAGGAGATCTGAATGGCTGCATTCTCAGAACTTCCTAGATGATGTTAAAATAAGATTTTAAATTCTCCTTTGAGTAGAGATTTCGTTTTTGACCTCTCTGCTGCAAAGGTGCTCAAAAAGTGGGATGAAAGGGATATGCTGATACAGGGAACGTCTAAGATTTTTCAGCTCTCCTTTTCCAAATTGTCAAAGGGATTCTCAACTCATCACCCATTTTTTGGTAAGAAACAAAATAAACAGTCTCAACAAAATGCAGGAAAATAGATGTTTAAGAAGGAATGACAAGGGAGTTCCAAGAATAATTCTGGAAACTCCCAAAACCAAGAATAGTCCAATAAGTCACAATAATTATTTAAGAGACTTTGTTCCTCCTCACTTCCTTCCATCCCTTTTGTCTTCCAGAAAGTCTGAATATCCATTTTTCTCTTTGGCAACAGATTGTTTCAGACAAATTGGTTTTGAAGATCATCCATCAAGGTTACAGGTAGCAATGAGGGGAGATTCCTCCTTTCCAGAGGGTAAGTCATCATCCTCAGGACCACAGTCTTTTATTTTCACATGTCCTTCATCACATGCTGTCCCAGGGAGTGATAGAACCAGTTCTCTTTTCTCAGATGGGAAAGGAATTATATTTTAAGGATGTTTTAGTTCCAAAGAAAGAAAATGCTTAGGGACCAGTTCTGGATATTTCTCTTCTATCAGGGGGGAGTTTCTCATGTAGACTTCTTTGCATCCTCTCTGAACAATCAGCTGCAAGATTTTGCTCCAGGACTCCATGCAAGAATGCCTGGAAGATACATGCCTTTTCTTTTCCATGGACAGGAATGTTCCTGTATGCTCTTCTATCCTTTCCACTAATATCCAGTGCACTTTTGAAGATTCAGAAGAAATCCTCCAAGATCCTTGTGGAGACTCCCTTCTGACCCAGGTAACGGTGGTTCTTTCTTTATTTGTAATTACCACAAACTTCTCACACAAGAACAGGGGTGTTTGATACACTCCAATAACAATCAACTTCAGTTGACTGCCTGAATGATAGGGTCTTAATTCCTTTTAGACATCTCTTTACTGATGATGTGCAGAGGGTACTAACTGAAGCAAGAAAACCTGGTACCAGAAAATAATATATTAGCAAATGAAAAAGGTTTTCTAGTTGGTGCCACAACATAACCAGCACCCATTCAGGACTAGCTGTTTTCTGGGTTTATAATATTTGTGTGAGTTACTATCCTATGATTTCTTACTCCTCTGTCAAGGTTCATTTATTGGCCATTTCAGCATGTCTGCCCATGTTTCCTCCTCATTGAAACAGTCTCATGTCAAAATAGTTTTGAAAGGGGTTTTGTGTAAGAGGCCTCCAAGAAAACTGGAGGCCCCTCATTGGGATCTTAATTTTGTGTTAGGGAAGCTAACACCTGCTCTATTTGAACCAGCTAACCTGGCTTACTTGAGGTTTTTAAAAATGGAAAACAGTTTTGCTGATTGCTCTGACCTCTCCAAGAATCACAATAGTAAAACACATAAAAGCAAATAATCCAACAGAAATGTCACAGGATTCCTTCTCCTTGAAAAGAACTAGACACCAGGCAGGGTAAGGTTATAAGCGCTTTCATTCCCTTTATTCACACTCAATACAAACTGAACTTCATCAGATACAAAACCTTGCATACTTCTTCCCTTTTTTATATACAATTCAGTTGATTAATCACAATCAATTAACTTAAATGAATTAATTAGTTAAGTGTGCTCTCGAGTTAAAAACACATTACTATGTTATTTCTTTAAAAATATATAGCTGTCTATGATACATGCATAGTTCTCCTATAAAAAATACATATATAATAAACATATAAAACATTTCATCTGTTAAGAAAATATATTTATAAATAACAATACATATATTAGATACTAACGTAATTACTTTCATAAGTTCATAGGTTGGTACTAGGCTATCGGCCCTAGGGCCTATACAAGCCTCGCCATGACAATTCCCTGGCTATTTCTTCCCACACTATTTACTTCCCTGATTCCCTGTTCAAACACTTAAACCATTTTTATCTAATCTCATCTGCCTTTAAATGAAGCAAGCTCCTTAGAAAAATCCTGTCATTGATACCAGGAAAAACTGTGGCCAGTTTGTTTCCCTATATTCTAAAAAACAGGGCCAATTACCCCCCCCCTCTCCTGTCTACCTACCTTTTCCAATACACAGAAGAGGATTTTTTTAAATCCTTACAGTTTATGCTGTGTCTAAATAAGGCATTTGTTTTGTCTTGTCTCTTAATTGCATAAATGTGTTGGTAAATTCACTTTTTTAACTTGTTTTCCATTTTCCTATATAATATGCACAGCATGACTGGCACAAGGCCACATAGACAACTCCTTTTGTATTACAGTTATAATTCCCTGTCACTGAAATTATTCTATTGTGACCCTCTATCACTATATTCCTGCATTCATAGATGTACCTATATTCCCTGCAGCCATTGCATTTCCTCATATTACCTAATGGAATCCTATCTTTGTCTTTCTTCCTTTCAAATAAGTTCTTAATGTTGGGTCCTCTTCTGAAAACTATTTTTGGTTTATTGCCCACTTTTTCAGTTAATCCATATTCCCAAAAACACAATTCCAGTTCTTTTCTACCATTTTATGGACCTCTGCACTATCCTCATTATATGTTAGCACACAGCAAGTAGTTACCTCTTCTGTCTTCTTAACAGTCAACAAACTCTCAGGTTTTTTTCAATAATGGGGGATAAAAAATCTTCTCTCCTGTTTGTTACATAACTCTCCTGTCCCTCTAGGACACTGGTTGGGTAACCCCTTATTCCCAGCATGACCTTTAACTCTACCATTTGTTCTTTAAACCTGTTGTCATCTGTCGTTAGCCTTGATATTCTAATCATTTGGCCCTTTACCAAATTTAATTTTGGCCAAAAGGGGTGGTCACTCTCAAAGTGCAGATAACTATTCCAGTGGGTGGGCTTGCTATATATACATGATTCATAACATCCATCCCGTCTATTTTTGTATAGGTGGATGTCCAGATAATTAACTGCTTCTTTCTCAATTTTACTGGTAAAGCTCAAAAAATCAGTAGTGGCATTGATATAGTTAAAAAAAATCATCTGCCTCATCAAGCCCCCCCCTTCCCATAATATTAGAATATCGTCCAAAATTCTATAATATCTAAAGATATTTTTCCTGAACTTTGAATTTAACACACAAATTTGGTTTCCCAATACCAAAGAACAATATTAGCAAACATTGGGGCTACTGCTGCACCCATTGCTACCCCTTGGGTTTGCTTGAAATGTTCCCCCTGAAATCATACAAAATAATTTTTCAGAACCAATTCCATAAGGGTAGATAAGACATACACCATATCCCTTGAAAATCTAGTTCCTTCCCTTAGTGCTTCCTGGAAATATTCCATTCCTTCTTCATGTGTGATACAAAGAGAAACATCCTTAATATCAATAATCAAGAAAATAGCTTCTTCCTTGAACTCATTCTTTGCCATGCACTGTAATAAATGCCAAGAGTCCTTCAAGACATGTTTTTTATCCTCAAAAAATCCTTTTAAATGGAAATCTAACATTTTTGCTAAAGGTTCTGTTTTGCTCCCACCTCCTGCCACTATGGGTCTCATCGGTGGATCCCTTAATGATTTATGAATTTTGGGGATCCCAAAGAAGGCTGGGGTTACAGGATTGTTCACCTTTAAGTATCTCACCTCATCTTCACTGAAGGTATATTCCTGGAAGAGTTCTTCCAAAATCATGTCTAATCTAGCATTAAAGATGTTAACCTCATTCAGTGATGCTGCACTAAAGTAGGAACTGTCATTCAAATATTTCATCATTCTGGTGGTGTAGTCATAATGCTCAAATTACAACTACCCCCCTTATCTGGCTTCATGATTCTTACTTCTTGGTTCCTCGTTAAATCTGTTAATGCCTGTTGTTCCTCTTTTGTTAAATTTTGGTTAATTCATCTAGTCTTATTCCCTATTGAATTCCTATATTCTATTTCATTCAAGCTTTTGAAAAGGGCCACTGGTGGTAATGGGGGGGGGGGGGTTATAAGTACTTTTTCTTTTTAGGGTTACTCTAGTTGCATCACTCTCCTTCCCATTCTGCATTACCAACTTTAAATTTATGGCCCTAGCAAACATCTTCAAATCTAAAATGGTATTAACCATATAATTCTGTTTCTTAGGGATAAAACTAAACCCTTTTACATATAGTTCTGCATGGGTGTTATTTAATGTGATTCCACTGCAGTTATAAATCTTAAGGCCCTTATATCCCAGAATACAAACATTTCCATTTTCATTACTGTTATTACTGTTCCCTGTATTGTTACTATTGTCATTATACGTGGCTTCAACAGGGACATTATTAAACTCAAAATCATGCTGTAAAAATATATCATTTCCTTCATTGGTTATGCTCAGTACATCTAGATTTTGTTTGTTCCCTAAAGATTCATCACAGTATATCTCATGTGTAATTTTAACACAATGCTTTTCCATGTTTGCATCAAAATCATTATACAGTTCCTTAAGACATGCTTCATTAGATAAATCGTTACATTCTACAGCATACTGTAACAAGGAGGCATTATTACTAAAACTTTCATTTATAGTATTCAGTCCATTTCCAATGTCCCAGGTATCAGCAACAGGCTCTTGAAACAGCATAGTACAAGGAAAGTCAGTATGACACTCAGTGCTGTCATTTCCACCAAACACAGGTGACCATTTGTTTTATTCTGGATTCTTGTATAATCAGTCTTCCCACAAATTTATTACCAACAGTCTTATGTACCACCTCAGTACTAGAACAATTAGAAAAAAACTTCAAGTTGTCATTAACAACAAACTGGGATGGCCTTACCATTGGTGGATTGGTTGTGGTGGTGGTGGTCTCCCCTTCCTTCTGTTTTTGGCCCCCTTGTTGCCCACAATAGTCTCTCCAATACTATTTTTTATTGTTGTTATTGTTTCTGGGTGTCCCAGGAACCATACTTGCTTTTCAGCTATGCAAACCTCCTTGACAGTGGTCGAAAATCCTGCTCTAAACTAGTCCTTTGTTCACCAAACACCTCTGGTTCGTCAACCTCACCTCCTGGCAAAATTTCCACAACTTCTTCATCCATTTCCACGAATGAAACTCTAAGCTGACCACCTGCGTCTGGAATTGGGTACACCCTCTTTTGCTCGTATTCTTCCTGGTTTCTTTTTAGCTTCCTCTCTTTTTTCTTTTTAATGTTATTTTTGTGCTGTTCAACCCTCGGGAAGATGGTGGAATAAACTCCTTTATTTGTCTCAAACTGCTATCAGCAGTTATTTCTCTTTGTAATGCAACAATTTCATCTTTCAAACTGCACATTATTCTAGCATTGTCTTTAATTAGTAACCACATAAAGTCAATGCCTGTCCAATCAAACAGTTATAAACATTTCCGGTGTAGGACCAAACCACTCTGAATGTTATTAGGGAACTTACAGATTCTTAGCCCCTTTGGTACTCTTCCCAGGCATATACAGTCTTCGAAAAACATATTGTCAAGCTGTAATCCCTTGAATTTTTTTCAGGGCTTTTTCCAATTTGTAGATTTTATGCTTGTAATTGGAAACAGGATAATCACCTTCTCTTGGCTGGCCCCCAAATCCATCCCACGATGGTATTGGTTCCCTGTTCAGCCAGGAAAGGAATTCCCCATCACCCATTGGTTGCAAGCCTTTTCCATTCACTTCGCCTACTCCAATAGCATTTGCATCTCTCTGTACCTCTCCAAGAACAGTATCTGAGTTACAAGCTCTTATGGTGCATCAACCCTCCCTCATTTTCCACATGGACAGGGTTTCTTTGCCTAAAGTTGCATTCGAGTTTACTTCGAGCCAAGCTATCCATCCCTGTTTTCTTTCCTGAACTCAAAAATGAGGGAGGAAAGACACTTCATACTTTGGCTGTCCACATACAATTCAGATTCTATCTTGATTTTTCAGATTTTTGATCAATTGTTCATTTCTTGTGAAGGTAAGAAGAAGGGACTACCTGTGTCAAAACAGACTATTTCAAAATGGTTGCCTAAGGCTATTACTTTTTGTAATGCTCACCACAACAAAACTGCTCCAGGCATGGTCAAGGTCTACTCTTGAAAGACCTTCGCTTCATCTATGGCGTTTTGGAAAGGGTTGGATTCTATAAGTACTCTAGAAGCAGCAAATTGGTCTTCTGTACATACGTTTACAAGCACTATAAGCTTGATTCCTTCTCTAGGTCTGGGCCAGGCTTTGCAAAGACATTCTCCAGGGGCTCCTGGACTCTTCTCTTTCCACCTCCCAAATGTAGCAAGTTAGGGTAATCTACCCATATAACAATCAATATGATGAGCATAGTACAGTTGTGCTAGTAAACTTACCATAACAGTAGATGTTCGAATGATCACTGCTGTAGTAGCCACTCCCTCCAACCCCCTTGATTTTTAATATACTGCTTATGTCAGGGAGTGGTTATCTATTTTTTGTTCTTCCTAGCATTGTCCTTTCAGGGTTTAGCCTTCCTTTCTCTGTTGGCAGGTAAGCTCTGAAGAGCCTGGTACTCAAACCTGTCTTTTAGCCATCTCAGTTTGAGCTGCCTGACAGTTTGAGTGCATAGAAAGTGCCCTGAAACTTTGGAGGCTGGTGGGGTGTTCCAGCCCTGGCAGGACCATAGTGGCTTCATATGTTTGTTTTCAAGTTTTTATTGTTTTATATTGTACTGTGTCTTGATCTGGACACATACAGTTGATTGATGGATTAAGTGACTGATTTAGTGAATGCTATTTCAAGCAAATACAACAAAAATTTTCTTTGGTGGAATTACAAAATGAGTGCAAATATACAACAGAAAAACGATAATAGATACCTTTCAAAGAATTATCCTAGTAATAAAGCAAGTTTTGATTATATAAAGTACAGACACTACTTACTTTTCTTCCCAACCTTCCTGTCTAACAACAAACTCATCTTGATCTCACAGGTTGAAAACTGAAAGGGGAAGCTGTGGATGTTATATTTTATCAATAAATAATGAACTGCTCACCCAACCACAGGATGTAACAACTGCTTGCAGAAAAAAAATATACAAACTTTACAGTAAGCCAATAAATGTGTCAGAGTGCTACAGAGACAGAGGAAACAACATAGGTTCATAGGTTCGTAGGCTGGTACTAGGCTATCTGCCCTAGGACCTATACAAGCCTAGCTATAACAATTCCCTGGATATTTCTTCCCACAATATTTACTTCTCTGGACCCCTGTCTAGCAGGGTGACTGACATGATCCCCGGGTTGAATTTCCTATCTCCCATCCAATTATCAAGGTGCCTTTTGAAGAGGGCCAAGGAGGCACTCTGCTTGACATGTATGGGCAGTCTATTCCAGAGTATGGGGAGTCTCTGGGTCAGGAACCTATCCCTCCAGCATGTTTTGTTCATTGTGATGACAAGGTTTAGATCCCTGGAGCATGTGGCTCTGAGGGATTTGGATTTCTTTAAGTGGAGCATGTCGAATAGCTCAGGGTTTGACATGGCCTTGTATGTTAAGCAGAGATCGCCTCTGAGTCGATGATATGCCACAGAGTATAGCTGGAGTTTTTTTAGACGGTCAGCATATGGCATTTGCTTTAGGCCTGTGATTCTTTTAGTGAGGTATTTCTGTGGCCTTTCCAGCTGTTGCAAGATGTATTGTGAGGTACATATCAAACAGGGGGCATTATACTCTATAATGGGTCTAATGAGGGATGAGTACAGTGGGATAATGACCTCCTTTTTTCTGGATGAAAAGCCCTTAGTGATGAGGTGTGCCACATAGAAGGATTTTCTGACTGTTGTGGTGATGTGGTTATCGAAAGTGAGACCATTGTCCACCTGTGTCCCTAAGTCTCTCATCACACTTTCGATGTTTAGTGTACTGCCACCTATGTGGTAATTCATGGGTACATGTTTTGTTCCAAAGGGGATAACTCTACTTTTCTTGGCATTAAGCTTGAACCCATGGCTGTGGCACCAGGCATTTGTTTCTGTGAGGCCCTTTTATAGAATATCCACATCATTTGGGGATTCAGTAATGGTTCCCAGTTTGCAGTCATCTGCGAACTTTGTTAGCCAGAGTCACTTAGTGTTGGCCTGTACTTCAGAGAAGTAGATGCCAAACAAGAGTGGTCCCAGGACTGAACCCTGAGGTCTACTTTTACAGTCTGGGTTCTGTCAGTAAGCCAGTTATCAACCCATCGAGTGATGCAGGGATTTATGCCCAGCTTAGTAAGTTTATCTATGATTCCAGAGTGGGGGATGTGTCGAAAGGCCTTGGCGAGGTCCAGATAGGCTGTGTGGACTGCCTTACCCTCGTCCACAGCTCTGGAGACTGATTCGAAGAAGTCAATCAGATTCAGGAGACAAGATCGGCCCTTCACAAACCCAAACTGGGTGGGGTCCAGTGTTTGAAGGTTGCCAATGTCTTTGTTTATAAGTTCCATGATAATGTGTTCCATGCCCTTGCAAATCAGGCTTGTCAGACTGATGGGACGGTAGTTCCCAGGATCCAAGGTGGATCCCCTCTTGTGGAGTGGGATAACTGTGGCTGTGTGCCACTCAGTGGGCACGAAGCCTGAGGCGAGGCTATAATTAAACATGACACTTAGGTGAGGTGCCAGTTCATTTTGTAGTTCATGTAGTACACAGCCTGGGATGTCATCTAGTCCCATGGATGCTGTATTCTTAGCTTTAGAGAGTGCAGTTTCTACCTGTGTGGCCGTGATTACTGGAATTTGGCAATCTTTTGGTATTGAGATGGGCCCTTTAGGGGGTGAGGGGGGGGTGAAGTTGGCACTAAATCGATCTGCCAGGATATTGGCAATATCCTTGGGATCAGTATATTTAATGCCATTCTGTTGTAGCAAAGAGCAGATCTAAGCATTGGCTTTAGATTCTTGACATAACTATAGAATGCCTTGTGGTTGTCTTTGGAATCTTTGGCAATTTTATTTTCGTAACTAGCTTTTGAGGATTTTATGAGGGATCTCAGCTTCTTACTGAGGCTGGTGAGGGAGTTTTTTGCATCCTGGGATTTTCCAGTTTTCTGCAACAGTTTCTTCCTTCTGTTGTATAGTTTGTTTATAGCAGGGGACCACCAGATTGGATTCCTTTTTTTGGAGAAGAGCATCTTGGTTCGATTTGGGATGGCACGATTCATGCACGAGTGGATGCGCTCATACAGTGCCTTAGTGTAGGATTCTGCAGTCGAACTTTCAGATCCCATTTGCATGGGTGTCATGAAGTTTGTCCCTTCTGACTTCAGTAGCATGAAGTTGGCTTTGGAGAAGTTTTTTAAGCAGGTTTCCTTACTGGGGGTGGGGGTGGGATGTGGATGTCAAGGGTGATTTGCTTATGGTCAGACCTGACCAATGAGGGGGTGACCACTGGTGTGGAGTATCTATCTCCCATGTTGGTAATGACCAGGTCTAGGATATTGGAGCCCCTGGTGGGACAATGGATTAGTTGATCCAGGGTGTTGGAATTTATGAATATCAAGAATCGTTGGGAAAAGGAGTTGGTACCCGAGTAGTTTTCCCAGTTAATGGCAGGATAGCTGAAATCACCCAGTATTAGGGTGTTTGGTTGTATCTTAATATTTTCCAGTATGTTTAGAAAGGTGTAGTGAGAATCTTGGGGCATGGTGGGGGATCTGTAGCAAGCTACAATTTGGATTGCAGTCTTACCTAGTGTTAGTTGCACCTGGAGAATTTCAGATGCATTGTGTTGGGCAACTAGCCTGGAGGTGTGAATATCCTTGGTGAATATGGACACTCCTCCACCTTTAGTGTTTTGGTCTTGGTTTTGTGGCCAAAAAGTGTGGTAAGAGTTGTAGCCTGGTTTCGCAGGGGTGCTCTCTGTAGCCTTGAACCAGGTCTCAGTTACTGCACAGATATCGATGTTCTCCATTTTTAGGAGTGCCTCGAGAGAGTGCATTTTGAGGTTCAGACTTCTAGCATTGAGTAGCATTACCTTCATATTTTGCATGCTTGTATCTGTTATGGTGGTGGTTTTATCCTTTGAACCTTGCCTAAAAAAGGAACTATAGGGGTGGCAAGAGGTTTAGCCAGTAACCTGAATCCCAGGGGTGACAGGTGCAGACCATCTCTGGCAAAGCATTGTGGTTTGTCGATCATGTCTTCCCAGACAGACAGATACTGGATCCCCTTTGAATGACACCAGAAGCTTAGCCAATTGTTGAAGTCAATCATTTTGTCCTTATACTGTGGTATCATTCTAGGCAAAGGCAGGATGCTACTTAGGGCTAGGGTCATACCTGCCTGGGCCACATGATCCAAGGGCTCTTCCATGTCTCTTTTCATGTAGTCCAGGGAGGTACGTCTCAAGTTATTCACTCCAGCATGGACAATGACAGAGTCGTATTTGTACTTGTTGTGGAGTGACTTGAGTGCATGCATTATGTGGCAGATCCTGGCACCTGACAGGCAGCTCACTGTAATTTTCTCCTTGTTCAGCCTGGTGAGTGGGACATCAGTGTACCTGACTATAGAGTCACCTATGACTAAAGTTTTGGGTACATTGTCTTGCCTTAGGGGCTGTTGTTGGATGGCACACTGGTGTTGTGAGCTATGTGTCACTTTGGTTCTGACTGGTGTTTGTTTGCATTTCAGCTTCGGAGGTCCTTGTTGCTTGGGCAAGTTAATGTTAAGGGCCTCCGCATATGTCAGTTTAGTGTTGCTATGTTTGGGTGTTGATGGTGTGGGTTTTGAAGGGCTATGAGTTGCTTGAGGTGTAGTGCAGGTGTTAACCTTCTCCTCTTGACTGTCTAGGACAATCTTGGCCGGAGAGAGCTTTGCTTCCAGTTTGGCTATGTAAGTGCATCTCTCGCAGGTTGTAGTGTTGGGTGGTAGGAGGAGAGGATTGTCTGTGTACATGAGGCAGTTGCCGCATTGCCCCAGTATGCCCAGATTCACCAGGTGGACAGGAGAAATCACCGGAAGCTGACCATTGGACATGCCTGTTTAGGTGCTTTTTTTGTAAAGTATAAGAGCTGTTTTCCCTTACCTTTGCAAGGTACTTTGCAATTATAGGCTGTTTAGTGCCTACGATTAATTTCTCCTTATTGACAACGAGAGTTGAGTGCTTGTATCAGTTTCAGGCTTCCTAGTGCTTTCCAGCAGGTTCTAGAGCAAGTGCTAGTCACAGGGATTCAGATTTTAGTGCTACTACAGAGAAACCAGCTAGTTCTAAGGGAAAATTTGAAGAGCAGACTTTCTGGCACCTGGAATAGTTTAACTGTAGCCTTGCAGTGCTGCACGATGCGAAAAATGTGCAAACACATGCATTTTTAAGCCAGAAAGTTGAAAAGGATAGAAATCAGCCCAAAAAGCTAATAAAATTACAATTTCAGAGCTGGAAGCCACTCCTCTAGCGTTAGATAGGCAGTACAATGCTCACCACTCCCACTGGTAAGCAGTAGGACTTCCCTCTACCAGAGCAAGGTCTGGATAGCTCTGAACACAGAAAATAAAGTCCTGAGAAATGATAATTGTTGTCACAGGTAAAATAATAAAAAAAATCTCTAGTTCCATTGGACCAGACATCACACCTGGTGGTTTCCTACCCAGAATGAAGGCAACTTTTACTAACCCATATCAGTCATGCAAACAAAATGCTAGCATGTAAACATTTCACTGCCTATGATGACAGGTTGTTTAGATATCATTCATTAAGTGGAAGGGACACATAGACACTAACAATTTAAGACCTATCAGTCCAACCAATACAATATGCAAAATCATGAAGGGTCATAATGGAGTTTATCCAGAATAACACTTGAGGCCTTACTTGATTAGGTATGGAACAGCATGGGTTTGTTAAGGGAAAATCTTGTTTTTTGAATCTTGTAGGATGCTTTGAGTAGCTAACAATGGCACTTAATAAAAGGCTAACTTTTCATACTAATTGTCTCCATTTCACTAAGACCTTTTGCACTATTGTACCTAGGGAAATAACTGCTAGATCAACAGCCTTAACTGTAAGTGGGTGAAACACTGAATAAGCAACAAGATGCAAGAAGTCAGGAAGGAGGGTCCGCCAGATATTTTTGAACTGTTCTTGTCAGACACAAAAGGGGGAAATAGGCTATGAGTAACCATATATACTGATGACTACAAGCTATGTAACCTAGTACTTCAATAAAATATGCCAAAATTCTCCAAGATAACATAGAAAAACTATATACCTGGTAGGGTCTATATTACATAGTTGAAGTTCCGTAACTTCAACTGACATATGTGCGAACACATATGTCCGAAGTTACGGAACTTCAACTAGCTATAAAAAAATAAAACTATAACAGACAAATAAAAAAAATTGTATGCAGAGGGGCAAACCCCCCTGTACCCCCCACACCCCCGCTACTTAAATATACCAACTCCAAGATTGCATCACAGTGAAGTGAATGGAAACCTCCACTTATAGAGATTTCCATTCACACACTCGAACATTTACAAATTTGACCATATGGCCTCGACCATATGTGGTTCGCACTTGTAAATGTTCAACTACGTGATAGGAACCGTACCTTGTACAGAGTAATGACCTTTTTAGTATCAGTAAATGTAACATCATGATTCTTGAAAAAGGTTATTCATTATGATGACAGAATAAATGGACAGATCATAAAAATGATGCCAGCATTAAATATCCAAGGACATTGGTAGATAATAATTTAAAGTCTGAGTAGTGTTTATTTGCCATAGTCTGAAATGTATATTCCATAGCCCATATACTTCTAACAGGAAATTCTAGTCTCCCCAAGGAGATCATTGTACTACTTTATACATAACTTTTTCAACTCATTTTTGAATACAGTACTATATTCTGCAATGTTTGAACAAGTCACTTGGAAGAACATGAAAAGTTACAGTGATTTCTTGCTAGAAATAAAATCACAGGATTGGGAAACATAAACAATTCATAAAGGCTTCAAGAATTGTCATTATAATCTGATTTTTATAGGTTATGTAAGTAATAATGTCCAGCAAGGTGAGTATTACAGAGAAATAATAGAGTCTCCAGAGTTTGTGAAACCTGGTTCCACATGTGAAAGGTGTACCCATCCGTGGAAGGTCTGTTATTTACTTGAAACACCCATCCTGGAGGGCATTGTTACACTAAGAAAATGGACTATTTTTAAAATGAAGTAATACAAAGTGCAGCATTTTTATTTCAATTCTGTATTTTCTTTTATTAAGATTTTTGACATAAACTAGTCCCATTATATCAATGTTTTACATTGTTATATTGACACACTGTAAATTATGTTCATATTAAACAGGGAGAAGCAGGATGGAGAAAGTTGGATTGCAGGAGAAAATAATTGTTTTGTCTGTTACCTATTAGGTGAATATAATGTTTAAGAATATATTTGCTGTTTTTTTAAGTTTTGTGGATGTTTTTTCATGTGATCGCTTGACTTTCTTATTGAAAAAGGCAACTAAATACTGAACACTGTAGCACTCCTTGCAGATGGGATATAAACTGTAGTAATTGTTTGCTACATTTGTAGCAAACAGTTTGCTACAATTTATAAGAAGATTTTTTTTAACCAAAACAGGACTGCCATAGTACTCCATGCAGGCAAAGTATAAACTGTAGAATGTTTGTAGCAAGCAGTTTGCTACAATTTCTAAGAATAAATTCTTATTTATTTTAATAAAAGGGGAAGGGTCAGGGCATGGCACAGAAATGGGACCTAAATGGCAGGGTCAGAGGGAGAGGTGTGTGTTGTGCATCTGGCCACCTGATTGGTGGCAATAAAAAGAACTTCCTTTTTTTTTCTTTTTTTTTTTTTGGTTTTCAATAGAGGAGCTTGGGTGGGCATGAATCTGCAATAAGTCAATCACTAAATTGGCTTAATACAGATACAGCAAAGTACTTTTTTTTTTTTTGCTCTTTCTTCACCTGAAGATCTAAGGGGGTGGGGTATTGTTTCATGGTTAATGGCACAGAATGCTGGATGAGTTAGATAGGCTTCAGGTTTAAATATTACACAGTACCCATGACTACTTGTTGGACTTCCGCAGTCGTACAGCGGTAGCATTGTTGCCTCACAGCAAGAGGTTCTCCAGTTCGATTCTTGGCTGGAGTGCGGGGAGTGCCTTCTGTGTTTAGTCTGCATGTCTTCCCCGCGGTTGGGTGGGCATTCGAAAGACATGTATAAATGGGCGTGCCTTCATTGAAGGTTGAACGTCGAGCTGGCACCTTGGCGTTCATGAAAATCTACTGCCAATCATTAGCAGACCGGAGTTCCGCTGTGGCGACCCCTAACCGGGAAAAGCCAAAAGACAACAACAACCCATGACTATTTGTTGTACACCTATAGATAAGACTATATGCCCACAGTTGTACAAACAATGTTAGAATACAATGTTGCCACTGCAGTTGAAATGAACATTGCATATAGTTAAAAAAAAAAATATATATATATATATATATATGTGTGTGTGTGAGTGTGCTAATAATCATTTAATGTATTATGGCTTGAATGGCATCCATATATTATGTTTGGCATATTGAAGACTTTCGACAATTTCAAGTACGAAATAAGGTAGGCAACCAAAAACAGGTACATGAACCTTGCATTTTTTTTTCAGTTCACATCTGTAATATATTTATACAGGTCACAAACCAAAACCAGAGATTTGTAACAAAGTAACATACCAAGCGTTATAGCACCAATCCAAAACATGCTTAACATTTTCCATAATAACAATATCAGTATTCTGTTTGTGCATCTTACATGTAGTCACTGTACTATATAACTATACAGTATGGAATATATATACCATATTTACAGTTGTATGACCCTATGCTGGGAATACATAGTACTAACTTATATAACAAATATTCTAAACTTCAGGTTTATTTTAGTGCTTATTTCCTAAGTACGGTACAAAATTAGAAACCTGAACGATGTTACATAATTAATTAATCCAAACTGAAAACAGAAATGCATCCAATACATTTGCTGTAGATAATTCTCTCCAAATAAAGAAACAGTGTTACAGTAATAGTAACTAAAACACAGCAGTAAAAGCAATGTTGCTAAAGCAAATAATAATCACTTTTACCAAGCCCAAGAACAACTCCTGGGCACAGATTTTAAAAATAACAAAAATATGTCAAGTACTTAAAAAACAATACAAGCTGCCAATAACTAAAATAAGCAGTCTAATAAAGACTGGCAGCAAAATCTACCAGTAAAACTGGTTTAAAAGGCAGCATAGTAGCAGTAAACCTAAAATTATTACAGATTGCAGCAACTATAGCATGTTCAAATCTCAAAAAAATGTAGAACACTTGAGATGCTCAGCAGGCTTTCAATACAAATTCAGAGATCTTAATCTAATAGCATCATATGTCCCACCATAGACAGCAGAAGCCCCAAGACATGGTAGCACAAAACATGCTCACCTTTCTTTCTAATCACACCAGCTGTATCATTCTAACTATCCTGAACACCAACAATGCTGACAGTGTGGTTCATAAAACAATATAACAGTAACACAATAAGAGATTTGGGATTAAAATCTCTGTACTTGGGACTCGGATGCACTCCCTACCTAAAAAACCATGGCAATCTCATTATCCAAATTATCCCGATAAATAGAGTGAAGACATTACAAGTACGTTATTAAAGCTCTGTGACAAAGACTCCTTGGCAATATGCAAATGAATTCTGGAGAAATCCCAATAGAAAACCAATTATTATCTCAGAATCGCAGCTTTAGGTTATGTCCTCTGTGTATTTGTCTGATTTTTGGACAAATATCATATGCACGTATTGCTTTCCATAATCATATTATAACATCCTAGTCAAAGGAGTACTAATGATTTGCAATGCTCCTACAATCATGGGCTAGTGGTAACTGCACACATCAAACATTAATACCATGAATGTGTCAGCAACATAGCCGTCAGGCACATTACAATGCACATAGAGATCCCGTACCACTCTAGTGCATTGAATACATATATCGTATCAACAGACAATGATACAGCAAATTTAGCAAATAAAAAGAAGAAAATGAAACCTATTATTGTACATATCCATAATATTCATTACATATTTGATTACTAAACTGTTTGTGTAAACAAAATGCATGTTGATTACATTTCATTTTATCTGTGTATGATATTACTGGGAGTGTACCAAGTTATCACGTCTCCTGCTTTGTAATCATATAACCTTTCCTTCAAGTTTGCAATAAGTTATCATAGGTGATTGGACAATATGCTAATTACATAACAGTAACTCTCTATGGAAACCTATGCTATGTATATTAGTTCTGTTTAGTCAGTTTATTTTGTGACATATTAGTGTTTGGTGAATTTATGTTTAATATACATAAGTACCAATAGCCTCAGTTTGTATTTTCTGCATGTTACTGTGCCTAAAAGAGAATGTCATTACATAAAATGTCTTCTATTATAAGAATGCATGTTAGTTACATGTCCAGGGCACTGCAATGCAGGATTCATTTGCATCCATTTATGTTGATCTTTCTATGGGTCACTTTGAACAACTTATGATTTATGATGAAAGCCTTAACATTTCTTACATGCATTAAACATGCAGAGGAAATTTTTGTAAGATATTTGGTTAATTTGGACTACAGTTACAATGGAACTGATTGAGTATGTGCTGTTTTGAATGACAATACATGGGATTTGGTGTTTACACTTTAGGCATCTCTTTCATACTTGGATTTAATGATTTCCAAACAATCTGATGGTACCTTAGGGCTCAGATCAGGAATAAAGTAATTTTGATGCCAAACACATCTCATCCGTATTAACTTGTCATAAGTTTGGACTGTTCAAATACAGTATCAACAATGAAATCATCTTAGATTGTCCAAAACATGTGTGTAAGCTGTTTAAATTCAGCATCAGCCAATAACATCATCTTAGACTGCCCAGAAATGTATGTGAGCACACCATTATGTCATAAACCAAACATCCATATCAGCATTTACTTTCCATATGTTTAAATTATTTAAATAAAATACCAACAATGACATCATCCCTATCTGCCCAGAAATGTATATGAGCTGTTCATAGGTTCATAGGTTCATAGGTAAATACTAGGCTAGCTGCCCTTGCAGGCCATTTTAAGCCTAGCCAATGTCCTTTTTTGTGCTCTAACTAACCTATACCATTTGGTTATACATTGGCCTTCCCCATCCCATAGTCAATAATTATATATTACCCCTAAAGAGAATAACTGGGATCATACTGTAGATATTCTGAGGGGACCCATGCATAGAATAAAACATTGAGGAGCTGCCTCTGTCCATTAGTAGTACAGGGGGCAGTGCCTCTGTCCATCAGTAGTACAGGGGGCAGTCCTGGGATAAATCCTCTATTTCCCATCCAGAGATCTAAGCTGTGTGTGGATGAATTTTGTTTTATGTGGATGGGGAGTCTGTTCCACAGCAGTGGTATCCTCTAAGATATATATATATATATATATATATATATATATATATATATATATATATATACCTATCCTTCTAAACTTTTCTGGTGATGTTACAGAAGTGGTTTACATCCCTACAGTGAGTATTTCTGATGCCATCTGACTTGCTGATGTACAGTAAAATCCATCAGTAATGGGTCAGAGGATGCCTTGTATACCAGACACAGGTCACCTCTTAGCAGTTTGTAGGATACAGAGTTTTATTACAGGGCTTAGAGTCAGTCCACGTAGGACATGTTGTTTAGGTCTTGTATCCTTTTAGTAAGGTATCTCTGTGGGCATTCCAGTTGTTGCATTTGTCTGGATAGATACATGCCAAAGGGAGTATTATATTCAATGACTGGCCTAATGTGAGCTGAGAAAAAGGTGGACAATGAAATCCCTAGGCACAATCCCTTGTTTATAGGCTCTGCAACATATAAGGACTTCTTTGCAACAATAGATACTTGTTGGTTAAAAGTTAGGTCACTGTTCACATAAGTTCTGAAATCAAGAACAACTATGTCAATTCTTAGGGGTATATTGTCAATATTCCCTGGGATACATGATTTCCTAAAGGATACAGTAATGCATTTTTTGGCATATGCTTTCAGTCAATGATTTTGCAGCCAGTTATTTATTTGAGACAAAACTTCCTGCAGGATGGCTAAGTCATTTGGGGATTCAGTGACGACTGCTTCTACCCTGCAGTCATCTACAAACTTAATCAGTCAAAGTCCTTTGGTGTTGGCTTTCACTTCAGAAAAGTAGCTGCCAAACAGGAGAGGTCCCAGCACAGAATCCTGGTGGACTCCACTGGTGATTGATATTTTTGTGGAGGTTACTTCCCCTATTTTGATTATCTGTGTTCTATGTATGAGCCAGTTGGCAATCCAGGGATGATAAAGGGGTTTATTTCCAGTTTATTAGCTTTTCTTCTATGCCTGAGTGGGTAGTTGTGTCAAAAGCCTTTGCCAGGTTGAGCTATGTGGTGTGTGCCATTCTGCCTTCGTCTATTGCTTTGGTGACCTTTTCAGAAAAATCCACCAAGTCAAGTAAGCATGACCTGCCCTTGAATAATCCAAGCTGATCCAGTGTTTGGAGGTTCCCTATATCCTGATTGATTGATTCCATGATAAGTCTTTCCATGGCTTTGCATATGAGGCCAGTCAGACTTATGGGTCTGTAATTACCTGGGTCTGTGGAAGGTCCTCTCTTATGCAGGAGAATGACAGCAGCTGTTCTTAATTTACTTGGTACAAAACCTGTATGGAGCCTGAGTTTGAACAATATTGTTAGTGATGTGGCTAAAGAATGCTTCATGCCATTTAAGTTGCATCCAAGGATATTATCAGGACCAATCAATGCAGTATTTTTAACTTTTTATAGCACTTTTAGGAATTGGTCTTGTGTGAGATCTGGAGGTGAGCCAGTTTTAGGTATATCTTGAGGGACAGATGGAGTGGAGAGGGGATACAGTTACAGCTAAATTTATCAGCCAGTAGGTTCACTATATCTTCAGCCTCAGTATGGGTAACATTCCTCACAATCAGCTTAGTGCATTGCTGTGCTGTGTTTTTGAGATTACAAACATAACTAAAAAATGCCTTGTGATTCTCTTTGACTTGGGTTTTAGCCTCAAACTTGACTTTGGTGGGTTTTATTAAGAACTTGAGTTGTTTGTTTATTTCACTGACAAGGGCTCTAATATCCTGGGAATTATTGTTCTTAATTTTGGTCAAAATTCTTTTCCTTTAACTATAAATCTTGTTGATCCTGGACTTCCTGATTGAGATGCTACAGCGGGTATGTCTGGGTAAGAACACATCAAAGTGCATCACGATTAATACCAGGGTTTCACAGAGATGTGTTCTCAGCCCACTCTTATTTACCATCCTGACTCATGACTGCTATGCTAAGCACAAGTCCGAACATATCATCAAGTTTGCTGATGACACCACAGTCTTGGGGGTCATCACAAAGTAGGATGAAAGGGCATACAGAGAGGAGGTGACATCTCTGATCAGTTCATGCAAGAGGAACAACCCTGACCTGAATGTAAGCAATATCAAAGAGATTATCACTAACTTCAGGAAAAGGAGAACAAACCATCCAGCACTCATGATCAACGGTGAGAGTGTGGAAAGGGTCAAGAGTATGAAATTCCTAGTTGTACACATATCAGAAGATCTCTTGTGGTCGGGAAACACCAGCCAGCTGGTCAAGAAAGTGAAGTAATGCCTCCACTTTTTGAGAAGGCTGAAGAAAGCTAAGTTTCATCCTCATATCCTCTCCACTTTCTACAGAGCTGCAATAGAGAGCATCTTCACAATTCACATGCAACTTCACAGTGTGGTTTCGAAGCTGCAAAATTACAGAAAGGAAGGCACTAGAAAGAGCAGAGTGTTGCAGAGAAGGTAACGATTTCCAGTCTTTCTTTGATACAACAACTTTATTCTGCAAGAATCATCTGTAGGGCCATCAAAATAACACAGGACACCACACATCCTGCACATGGACTGTTTAAGCATCTGGCATTGGGCAGAAGATATTGCAGTATCTGCTGCAGGACTACAAGATTCAAAAATACTCTTCAGTGATTAGACTTCTGAACTTCAGGCACCAGTCTCAGAGGTCTGGACACATAATAAGTCAGTTTTTATTTGTGTAATGTACACTTACATAAATTCAAAGTAAGTCCAATATTTATTTATTATAGCCATAGTCAATATTATTTAATCCAACCAGTGCAATATTAGACAAATAACTTAGGCAGTGTTCAGTCCATAGTGTGTTTTGTATTACTTTAAATGGGGTAGTTAATTTAACTTAGGGGAGGGTATTCTTTTTGTATTTGAGTGTTGGTAAATGTCTCTGCGCTTTCTTATGTGTATTGGGCCTAGTATTGTTTTGTTACTTATGTTTATTCCTCTACTTGTATGTGTTGTTTTATTTTCCTTTGTAATCTCAAGAATTGAACTGATGCACAAAATTTCATTTAGGCTACACGTGTGTAGTTCTAAATGACAATAAAGTTTACTTTGACTTTTGACTTTGATCTTATGGTGCTACCATCTGGGTTTGTTTCTGGGGTTTGCCCTGCAGTTGTTCCTACTGGGGTGCTACTGCATCTTTGCAACTGTTCATGTGCTAGTATAGTGTGGTGGTATACGTTTCTGTGTATTCACTGGAGTTAACTGTGTTTGGTGGAGATTTGAAACTTGCCAGTGTGTCAGTTAGAAATAAGTAGTTTGTCTGAAGTTCTAGAGGTACCATGGGTGGAAGGGATCTCTGGTTTCAGTTTTATTTTGAAGGAGACTGCTTTATGATCAGACCTAATAAGTGATAAAGATGCACAAGGGATGGTGCAGGATGATCCCATATTAGTAAGGACAAGATCCAAGATGTTGTTTTCCCCTTTTGAGCACTCTAATTGTTCTGGTGCATTTGTACTGAAAAAGTCCAGGAATCTCTGTGCTTGTGCACTAGTGGTGGTGTAGGTTCCCAGTCTGTAGATGGAAAATTTAGATCACCTAGGAAAACTATATTGGGTTTCATACTGAGTGAATCCCATATAGGGAGTTCTACAGTTAGCTAATATATGGTATGGGATCTTTCTGATGGTTATTTGAACTTGAAAAAGCTCTAGTGCATCATGCTGCTTTACCAGCCTTGATATGAGACTTTTCTGGATGTAGATTGAGACACCTACACCTCTTTTCCTGTCCTGCACAGTAGCTGATCTAAATGTATAGAAGGTATTATAACCCTGCCTAGCCAGACTGCTTGCTGCTATTTTATACCATGTCTCAGTCACTACAGAGATGTTAATGTCTTCCAGGGTGAGAAGGGCTTTGTTTTGTTCAAATGCAATATCAGTAATAACATAATTAGTATCAAGTAGGCAGAAGTTTGAACTGTTTCAATGTAATACCAACAATGACAACATCTTTAGCGGCCCAAAAGCGTATGTGAGCTGTTTGGATAAAATTCCAACAATGGCATGATCTTTTAACACCACAAAAAACTGTGTGTGAACCAAGCTCATTTACATCTCTGTTGACTTACCATAAATTTGAACTGTTTTTATATAGAACCAACACTGGCATTATTTTTGATCAAATATAACTATATGTGAGCTGTTTAGATACAATAAAACAATGGCACCATCTGTGAATGCCCATAAATGTGTGTGGGCACACAATTATATCATAAACCAATAACCTAAGCCTCCCTACCATAAACCAAAATAAAAATAGAAACATTTCAAAAATATTCATGAAGTCCAGATGGAAATAAACCACATAATAGAACAATCTACTTTTTCCTTTATAGTCTAACACCTTCCATTCGTGTTTATGTGAATGTGATGGGAAAATCCTATCAGTTGCTGTAAACATAAAAGACAGTTGGATGTATCTGCCTGGGTCAAAATAAAGTGCTTATTTCTTTTTTTTTCCACATTGTATTTCATTAAGATGTTCTGATATATGTATTTTAAACATCTGTGTTGTTTTTTCTAATATAAAATGTTGAACATGAACATGCAGTTAAATATATGTCCCACTCTGTTATACACGTGTTTACTTGCCTAATGTCAAATAACTTAGATATATTCACTGATGAAAAAATATTTATTTTTAATTATTAACTTACAAATGTAACAATTACCACAAGGAAGCAGCCAACCAATGATGTTCCTTGTAATGTGAGTTGTGTAGAATGCTTGTCAGAATGCCTTTTGACCAAGTTAAATCTTAAGGTTTAAGTGTGTATACATAGTCACAGTGATTGGATAACAGTGCAGAAAGTATCTTACCCACCTAAAGTATATGCCAAAGACTATTAACTTCCTAAGCTGAAATAGTTAGAATCAAATGTTATTGCATATGAAAAGTCCAGTTTTCTACTTGGTCTGTTTTTCATATATATATATATATATATATATATATATATATATATATATATATATATATATATATATATCAGTAAATCTGCTCTACCTCAGATTTAACCTTATTTATATAAAAACACAGAAGAACCTTGGTTGTACCTGAGTTCTTCTGTGTTTTTATCATTACTTATTTATACAATGATAGCTCATTACTACTATTCAAAAACATGCGCTCTCTGATTGGACAACCCAATCAGTATGCCCATTGTAAATCGAGCAAGTACCAATAGAAAAATAGTCCGGCTGCTAAAGTACTAATCAGCATCCAGACTTTTCTATTGGAATATGCTATGGAAGGACAGCACAAAATAATAAGAAAAATCAGGTATGTTCAGAAAAATAAAAGAACAGAAATGTACCTAATTTTCATTCTTTTTTGCACTGTCCCTCTGTAAATCTCAGCAGACTCTCGTACCTGTCAACTGTCCAAATCTTCACAGAATGTCCAGATTTTTGCCTCATAGCAGCAATAGAGATTCTTTTTCTCCATCAATACTCTTAAAAAAAAGAGCATTAGACAGAGATTCTGTTTTCTCCATTACCTTTATTCAAGAGCACTGATGTACTGTGCAAGTGTGGGAATGTAACTTCCTCATGCATGCACAGTATATCAAAACTTGCAGAAGAATGGCAAAGAACATGGAGGAACACTATGCTACCATTACATAAAGACATTATTTAAGAAAGGTAAGCAATTTCTTTCTTAAATAATGTCATTGTATAATAGCAATAACCCACTCCTGGGTGTGGATATATCAGGATTTACCCATGGTTGGCTTTGTTTAATCACTTGGGCTTCACCCTTGTGATCAAACCACGTGAACCATGGGTAAATCATAATATTCCCACACCCACTTGTCAGTTATTGCTTAAATAATGCATGCTTATTATAACATCTGCTAATAAATCTGTTGATTAACTCAGCTGATAAAGGTTCATAATCTACTGCTGAACACATATGCTTGATTCTAGTAAATTGTAACTTAGGTATATTATATAGAATGTGTGATGACTGACAGCTAATCATTGTGAGTAAAGTGTTTTTATGGTAGGGGGTTCCTATAAAGAGTTGGATGCCCCTTTTTTCACTAATTTATAAATTAATAAAGAAGAAGACTGCTTACAGGCATTCTGATTTGTAGAAGCATTGTTTGATGATACCGTGGTACTGGTTTCAGACTCTATTGAGATAGTACAGCTGCCTGATACAAAGGTATGCCAACTTATTTTATGTCATATAAGTTGTGTGGTATCACTTTTTAGGTGTACCTACCATCTTTTTGTTGAAGATGAAGCCTTGCATGGAAAAGACTGCTACTTGTAGATTATGATACTGCCTACTTTTGTAGCTTCCTTTGTAAGCCACTATATGTAAAGGACAATATGTCCACTATAATGCTTGTTGTGGACACCTTTTGTGAACACTGTTGCATATTTTCCACACATCTTGTTCATAACTATGCTGTATTCTTATTATAAAATGCTGTTTGCTGTCCAGCATAAACACCTTTTGTGAACACTGCTGCATATTTTCCTCACTTATATCTTGTCTACAGCTATGCTGTATTATTATAAAAAAAATGTTTGCTCACCACCTCTGTCTAATACAGCATCCTGCATACTCAAACAATCCACAAGTAGTTACACATTTTTTGACTGTGAAGAAAAAAAAAGAAGAAAGAATCACTGTAAATTTAGAGTATTTTTCTTCCTCGAAATTTGCATATTGTAATTCTCTCTCTCTACATATATAATGTGTGTGTGCATGCATATACACACATATATATATATATACATATATATATATATATATATATATATATATATATATATATATATATATATATATATATATACACACACACACACACACACACACATATATATATATATATATATTTATATTAAAAAATAATCTAAACAATTGACAGTCAAAAGTAAAATCCTGACACAAAAATAACAAAATATCTAAGACACAAAACATTGACAACAACTAAATGCATCCTAAACCATTGTTTTAGCATGGAGGCAAGGCCCCTTACATCCTTCATGTGGAGGGCTGTCTCCCCACACCACACTACTAATTATATATACCAACCCTGAGGACATACAATAGTGGGGAAATGGCATATACCCTTCCCTACTATAATATCAATTATGTCAATATTTTGTGTTTTAAATATTTTTGTTTCCATATTTTGAATAGAAATATAATGCTGTTTAGATCATTTTGAGTGCAACTATATATATATATATATATATATATATATATATATATATATATATATATATATATATATATATATATATATATATATATATATATATATATACATATACAATCTACTTCAGAAGCTCAAAGTTCCAAAACTTCTAACTTTAAATGGCCGAGACCATAAGATCGAAGTTTTGAAACTTTGAAAAGCTGAAAATAATTTTCTTTACGTTTTTGAAGGAGGGGCAAACCCCACTGCACCCCCCACACACCCTGCTAATTAAATATACTAACTCCGAGATTACACTGCAGTGTGGAAAATGGCAAATATCCCATTCTGTGCTGTATGGCAATCTCCATTCAAAACATTTAAAGTTTCAAAACTTCGATCTTATGGTCTTGGCCTTTTGAGAATTGAAGTTTGAAATTTCAAGCTTCTGAAAGGGGATATATATATATATATATAACCCGGACAGTTACACGAATTTAACTTTCACCGAAAGTCAAATTCGCGCTCACACATACCTGAAATTGCTGTTCATTGAAGCAGCAATTTCGGGTATGTGTGAGTGGTATGCCGGTCGCACGATGGTGCGAGTAAGGGAATCTTCCTTTACTCCTCTGTAATGTGACCTTGGAGTGAGAATATATAAGTAGGGGGTGTGTGGGGTCACAGCCCCCCATGTTGAGGGGTGCAGGGGGCAAATGCCCCTGCAAAAACATTTAATTAGTGGTTTTGTTTTTTTTTTTTTTCACAGTTTAATGGAAGCGCTTTTCGATTAAAGCGCTTTCGTTAAACTGTGATCGGTATATATGGATTCAGACACTTGCTTTTTTGAGCAAGTGTCCTAGATCCATATATATATATATATATATATATATATATATATATATATATATATTTTTTTTTTTTTTTTTTTGATAGAGGGAGAGAGATGTGTAACACACACTAACATGCATACACCAGCATATGCTGCTTAGTGCACTTATAAATCTGCACAGTCATTATTTCAATTCACATGCATATTACATATGAACTCTTGATGTTAAATTGCCTATTTAAATTCTCCAAAAAATTATACCATTCTGTTAATTACTCTGAAAACTTGAAGTAGTATGATGGAAGGCTTTACAAAATCTCACCACCCTGAGTTTTTATAATGTAGTTTCTAATTTGTATCTAGGAATATTTTTATTACTGATTTTTGTTGCCTGTGTGATTGATTTTGTCATGGCTCCCCTAACTAATTTCTATCTCAGAGGAATGTAGATCAAAATGGTATGCTGTTCAACTATTTAGAAACACTGTTGCTTTCTGGTGGTTTTTGATGTATGCTTGGGCATGCCACTGTTACTTTTGTTTGATTTTTAGTTATATTTTTTGCCTGGGAATTTAGTTATATTATGTACGTTTATCACCAAGACAGTATGGTAGCAAATAACATACCCAATGATTTTGAACTTCACTAAGGATGTTGAGGCTACACAGCATACATCACTCAAGTATCATTTAGAAAACCCCACTCAGTAAAGGGTTATTGTTATTTTACAATGATATTATTGAAGACATAAATTGCTTAACTTTCTTAAATAATGTCTTTGTATAATGGCACTGTGATCTTCCTCCATGTTCTTCCTTGTTTTGTTTGCTGATGCACTGTGCATGCATGTAGGAGTTACGTTCCTATGCTTGCACAGTACATCAGTGCAGTTCAGGAAAAGTAGCGGAGAAAAGAGAATAAGAGAATCTCCGTTGTTTTTTTTTTTTTTGTTTGTTTTTTTTTTTTTGCTAAGTGCAAGAAACCTGGAGCAAGCCCAACAAAGGTCCAAAAATAGGGACAGATTTTAAATATTGCTATTATAAATGTATAAAGTTCTTGATATCTGTTTTGTATTTAGATTGTCTGCTTGATATGAATCCCAAACCTGAAATGTCTGTGTTTATTTAATGATTGCAACCCCCAGTGGCTTGCCAGAAAAAAAAAATTATGAGGAACTGACCAAAACTATGAGGCAAAAATATGGACAGTCTGTGAAAATTTGGACAGTTGAGAGGAACAACAGTCTAAAGAGATTTTAGGATGGACAGTGCAGATATACAAGGAAAATCAGGTTTGTTTCTGTATCTTTCATTTTGTAAAACATGCCTGATTTTTTTTTGTATTTTGCTCTGTCCTCTAAGCATATCCATATAGAAAAGTCTGGCCACTCAATGGTACTTCAGTGGCCAGAGTTTTTTCTATTGGTCTATGCTGGGTTTACAATTGTGCATGCTGGTTGGGCTGCCCATCAGCATGCACATTTGTGAATGGCAATGAGCCATGATTGTATAATATTTATTAACGGCCATCATTATCTTTCCAAATCTAGAAAAAACAATTCTCCTGGGATTTATAATGAAGCAGAAGAGTACATACCTCTGTGAGATCTTCATTTTCTGAAACATGACAACAGAGTTGGGCTAGCATTCTAATACTCTACAATCCCAAGAGCTACTCAAATGCATTGATGTATGGCTAGATTCAACATGGGTTGCTACACTGACCAATAATGAGGAGAGAGCACTGCATTTTGATGGAATAAACACATTTTTTTTGTTTTACAGGAAATAGCGCTATCTTTATTTGCAATGTACATCATACTTTTAGAGGCAAAAAATTATTCCATTTCTTTTTTTTTTTCTTATCTCACATAATTATTGAATTTTTATGCTGTTAGGACCATTACCAGATTTTCACAAAGGTATAACACCCCACTTCAGAACATTTTTCCACACTGGACATTGTTTTAAGGTTTGTTTATTTACTAATAAGAAGTTACCTTTGCATGCTCTATAAGGTAACGTCTGATCCAGTTATATTTATATTAAGTCTACACCTGAAACACATTGCTAGGAGAGTTAACACCAGATTTGAAAACCCAGGACTAAAACTAAATGTTAAATTAAGAAAAAAGTGTGGCATATACATTACACACCTTCCATGATAATGGAATAAGCTTCCTGTTACAGTAAAAATAAGTCGGACATAACTTCCTTCAGAAATAATCTTGTCAGCACGAGGTTATGGAAATCAAGCTTCCTGAAGGCTAGGAGGTGATAAGCTTGGCATATGAACCTATGCAGAAATTGTAGTTTCTGCAAGAGCCAAGTCACTGCCAATGATTAGCGAAAATCCCATCACAGACACACTTAAGCTATATGCTACCATACAAAACTACTTGAAAAAGCAGCATTAGTCTGTGATAAAAGTAAGGCCTGAATACATTGACAGTGTATCTAATGTTGGCTGACAAAAGAAAGATTCTTCATATGTGTCAAACAAAACAAAATAAATACAGTTACTGTCTGATGGCAATCTTCTTCTTTTGGCTTTTTCCCAGCTAGGGGTCGCCACAGCGGATCGTCTGTCCACTCATGATTGTCAGTGGAGTTTTACGGTGCCGAGTTGCCAGCCCGGCGCCCAACCTTACACAGAAGGCACACATACACACACACTCACACCTAGGGCCAATTTAGAGTGTGCAATCCACCTACTGCATGTCTTTGGGATGTGGGAGAAAACCGGAGCACCCGGAGGAAACCCACGCGACCACAGGGAGGACATGCAGACTCCGCACAGAAGGCACCCCAGCCGAGAATTGAACTGGAGAACCTCTTGCTGTGATGTGGCAAAACTAACCGCTGCACCACCGTCACTGTCCGAAGGCAATATAACTTCCAATTCAGTATCTCAAAAAGGCATGCAGACTCTGGTAACCATAGCACTGTGACAGAGGTGGGTGGATGGGTAGGGTATGACAAACAATTTCAGATTTTTAGATGGCATAATCTTAAATTATAAATTTATATACCTCAGTGAGTAGCAATGTGGCCCTTCAAGACACAGACAAGGATTATAACTCCTTAGTGAGGAAGTAATAACCAAATACATGGCTATAAAGTCCTTGCCCTGGAATATTGTGCTGAATTTTCGGGGCTGTAAATGGTTGAAGAATTTGAACTTCTACAGAGAGTAAGTACAAATATGGGCCACCAAAATGGTGCAAGACAAGACAGATGTATTGAATATGCAGAAACTTCAAGTGTCATTAATGCCACCTGCAGGACAAAGTTAATCCGAATCAGAAAGTGTGACCTTCAGAAATACAAAAGGTACAAGGGAAGGGCTCACTAACTTGCTTGCACTAGAAATAATCCCGTGTGACCAAATGTCAGGACTCCCAGAGGCTCTAAATCACAAGATGTAGCAAACATGTAAGCACTGTATTTGAATAAGGTTAAAGAAGGGTTTGCAACAAGGCTGTCTTTAAGAAAACTTGGGGCTGCTACCTGAAACATCCAGTCACTGTCACTTAGCATATATCTAGACACTGTCTCATTCAACAAACCAGTGAGGTGACTCATTTGTTCTGCTGCTAAATGTATATGTAGTGAAATGGTATGTAAAAAAGAAAATGCCATACTTTTATTTGCAAGACAGTTTGCTGGCCTCGCAAGAAAACCCCATCAGTGCCCAGCTGTGACTCCTCACATTATTGTCATCAGAACATAATTGCCCACTTTTTTGACATATCCACAAAGACAGAGTCATTTGGAACTGCCTGAAGTCCTGAAATCATAACAGATGGTGCACAATAATCTCTGGTCTGTTTGACCAGGAAGGAATTGAAAGAAATATAGAGGCTACTCCTCACGTAAGCACCAATCTGTATAAGACTGCTGATACGAGTGCTAAAATCAATACAAGCATGTGTCACTGATGCAGAAACCTTTCAGCTCAGTGCTCATTATGCAGCTTTAGATAAAACAATATAAAAGTACATAATTACTGGCAAAGCCATTGCTAATGTTTGACTCATATTTCCTAATGATTTAATATAGCTTGCCTGTGTATAGCTAGCATAATGGTTTTAAAGGAAGAGGAGGTGATAACGTTGTGACCAGGATGGAGGAGAGAGTAGCAGGCCATTTATTAAGGAAGAATCCAATACTTCTGAATTATCGTGGAGCAGTCTGACAGACAGAATTTACCATTCCTTAAGCTGTACGTTCTGTCCCATATTTACGTTAGTAGTGGGAGGGTACTGACAGATCTGTATTTCTAAGCATCTTTAAATCATTTTGATGAATTACAAGACATTCATAAGGTGCTTAATGAGCCTTCTCTGAAAATGAAAATCATTCTGAAGGAATGCTGCATGACAGTTTTTCAGTGCATTGCAGAAGTTGTATTATGACCCTTGACTTATTCATGAGGCATATATTAACCAAAAATGATGCCAAAGTAAGAGGAATGGGAAAACAATTTTACTTAGAAAATTAATCAGTTCAGAAGTTAATTATAATGTGGCTACCTTTAAGAGACAACATACATCTAACACAAAATAGTAACGGAATTGTTTCTGAGTTTCGCAAGCAAGATTTAAATATTCTGAATTTGAGATGTAAATGCATTAGTTCTAAATCCATTAACATTTTGGACATGTCATGTTATAAGTGAATAATTAATATTAAGCTCTGCATAAAACAAGTGGTGACCAATTCCAAGCTGATGGCATATAACGTTGTCTCAGAACAATACTTTATTAATTCTACAGAGCAGTCTGTTACACATCACTAAACACTTTCAAAAGAAGGACTGCCTCAAAAATGTGAGACACATGGTCTCTTATAAATGAGTATGAATTTAAAGGCACCAATGCAATCAAGTAATAAAATATGAAAACTTGATTATAGCTATATTCCAAAGGAAAACAAATACAGCTAAGACCAGTTTAGAATCACTGGCATCACTGTGACATTTGTATCTCAGTCAAGGCTGGTGATTGAGGACATAAATTGGACAGTTCCCTAAAGGGCCCTCAATGCTTTATAAATACGTGAGTCTGTTATTGGATATGTGAGTGAAAACTGGATCACGACTTGAGAAAAAGTCATTTTTTCTCACCCGCCCACCCTTTTACTATTCTGTTCTTAAATACCACTGTCTTTCTAGCCGCCTGCCTCTTATGCTAATTTGACCATATATCTCATTTCCTTTCTGCTTTCACTGGCTTGTGTGAGTAAGCACAAAATTATCATTTTGTGAAATCACTCCCCTTCAACTATTTAAATTTATTAGCCATCTTACTGTATTCCATTGTACCAGAATACAAAAGTGATCACCCCCTTTCAATCTATCTTGCTGTTTTAAAAATAGTGACTCTCCACTAAAACTTAACTTTTTAAACAGGTAAAACTTAAGTTATCTACTTTCACATCTAACTTCTCTAGTGCACACTGCAGTGTTTACGATAAAACATTTTTTTTCATCTTACCTTTAAGCATCCCTATGACTAACACTTGATCTAATACCTGCTGGAAAGCACTAGGAAGTCTTAAACTGATACAACCACTCAACTCTCCTTATTAATAAGGAGAAATTAATCATAGGCACTAAACAGCCTATAATTGCAAAGTACCTTGCTAATGGAGGGAAAACTGCTCCTGTACATTTCAAAAAAAAAAAATCACCAAACCAGGCGTGTCCAAGGGTCAGCTTCCGGTGATTTCTCCTGTCCACCTGGTGAATCTGGGCATTCTGCGGCAATGCAGCAACTGCCTCATGTATACAGACAACACTCTCCTCCTACTACCCAACACTACAACCTGTAAGAGATGCACTTACATAGCCAAACTGGAAGCAAAGCTCTCTCCACCCAAGATTGTGCTAGACAGTCAAGAGGAGAAGGTTAACACCTGCACTACACCTCAAGCAACACATAGTCCTTCTAAACTCACACCACCAACACCCACTGATAGCAACACTAAATCCACATATGCGGAGGCCCTTAACTGTAACCTGCCCAAGCAACAAATATCTCCGAAGCTGAAATGCAAACAAAAGGGGTTGGGAGGATGGCTTAATGGTTAAGGTGTTTGCCTTACAAACACAAGGTGCAGGGTTTGAGTCTCACAAGGGATAATTGGCTAGGCTTACAATGGCTAGCAAGGGCAGTTAGCCTAGTACTAACTATGAACCTATGAACCTATAAACACCAATCACAACCAAAGTGTCACATAGCGCACAGCACCAGTGTGCCACCCGGCAACGTACCTAACACTTAAGTCATAGGTGACTCTATAGTCAGGCACACTGATGTCCCACTCACCAGGCTGAACAAGGAGAAAATTACAGTCAGCTGCCTGTCAGGTGCCAGGATCCGCCACATAACACATGCACTCAAGTCACTCCACAACAAGTACAAATATGACTCTGTCATTGTCCATGTTGGAGTGAATGACTTGAGACATACCTCCCTGGACTACATGAAAAGAGACATAGAAGAGCTCTCGGATCATGTGGCCCAGGCAGGTATGCCCCTAGCCCTGAGTAGCATCCTGCCTTCACCCAGAATGATACCACAATATAAGGACAAAATGATTGACTTCAACAATTGACTAAGCTTCTGGTGTCATTCGAAGGGGATCCAGTATCTGTCTGCCTGGGACGACATGATTGACAGACCTCAATGCTTTGCCAGAGATGGTCTGCATCTGTCACCCCCTGGGATTCAGGTTACTGGCTAAGGCTCTTGCCAGCCCTATAGTGCCTTTTTTAGGCAAAGTCCAAAGACAAAACCACCACCATAACAAGTACAAGCATGCAAAATATGAAGGTAATGCTACTCAATGCTAGAAGTCTAAATCTCAAAATGCACACTCTCGAGGCACTCCTAAAAATGGAGAACATCGATATCTGTGCAGTAACTGAGACCTGGTTCAAGGCTCCAGAGACCACCCCTGCAATACTAGGCTACAACTCTTACCACACTTTTTGGCCACCAAACCAGGATTGAAACACTAAAGGTGGAGGAGTGATCTTATTCACCAAGGATATTCACACCACCAGGCTAGTTGCCCAACACAATGCGTCTGAAATTCTCCAGGTGCAACTAACACTAGGTAAGACTGCAATCCAAACTGTAGCTTGCTACAGATCCCCCACCATGCCCCAAGATTCTCACTACACCTTTCTAAACATACTGGAAAATATTAAGATACAACCAAACACCCTAATACTGGGTGATTTCAACTACCCTGCCATTAACTGGGAAAACTACTCGTGTACCAACACCTTTGCCCAACGGTTCTTGGAATTCATAAATTCCAATGCCCTGGCTCAACTAATCCATAGTCCCACTAGGGGCTCCAATATCCTAGGACTGGTAATTACCAACATGGGAAATCGATGCTCCACACCTATGGTCACCCCCTCATTGGTCAGGTTAGACCATAAGATAATTACCCTTAACATCCACATCCCACCCCCACTCCCCAGTAAGGAAATCTCCATAAAAAACTTCTCCAAAGTCAACATCATGCTACTCAAGTCAGAAGTGACAAACTTCATGACACCCATGCAGATGGGAACTGAAAGTTCGACTGCTGAGTCCTACACTGAGGTACTGTATGAGCACATCCACTCATGCATGAATTGTGCAATCCCAAATAGAACCAAGATGCTCTCCTGCAAAAAAAGGAAGCCAATCTGGTGGTCCCCTGCCATAAACAAACTTTACAACAAAAGGAAGAAACTGTTGCAGAAAAGAGGAAAATCCCACGATGCAAAAATTCTCTTACCAGCCTCAGTAAGAAGCTGAGATCCCTCGTAAAATCATCTAAAGCTAGTTACGAAAATAAAATTGCCAAAGATTCCAAAGACAACCACAAGACATTCTATAACTATGTCAAGAATCTAAATGGCAATGCTCAGATCTGCTCTGAGCTACAACAGAATGGCATTAAATATACTGATCCCAAGGATATTGGCAATATCCTGGCAGATCTATTCAGTGCCAACTTCACCCCTTAAACGGCCCATCTCAATACTGGAAGATTGCCAAATTCCTTGTAATAACGGCCACACAGGTAAAAAAACACACTCTCCAAAGCTAAGAATACAACATCCATGAGACCAGATGACATCCCAGGCTGTGTACTACATGAACTACAAAATGAACTGGCACCTCACCTAAGTGTCATGTTTAATCATGCCCTCACCACAGGCTTCGTGCCCACTGAGTGGCGCACAGCTACAGTTATCCCATTCCACAAGGGGGGATCCACCTTGGATCTCGGGAACTATCGCCCCATCAGTCTGATGAGCCTGATCTGCAATGCCATGGAACGTATTATCATGGAACTTATAAACAAAGATATTGCAAACCTTCAAACACTGGACTCCACCCAGTTTGGGTTCGTGAAGGGCCGATCTTGTCTCCTGAACCTGATTGACTTCTTTGAATCAGTCTCCAGAGCCGTGGATGAGGGTAAGGCAGTCCACACAGCCTATCTGGACCTAGCCAAGGCCTTTGACACCATCCCCCACTCTGGAATCATAGATAAATTTACTAAGCTGGGCATTAATCCCTACATCACTCAATGGGCTGCCAACTGGCTTACTGACAGAGCCCACACTCCAAATCTAACTCCAGACAAGTGACAAGTGGAGTACCTCAGGGTTCAGTCCTGGGACCATTCTTGTTTGGCATCTACTTTTCTGAAGTACAGGCCAACACTAAGGGACTCTGGCTAAGAAAGTTCACAGATGACTGCAAACTGGAAACCATTATTGAATCCCCAAATGATGTGGATACTCTACAAAAAGGCCTTACAGAAACAGATGCTTGGTGCCAGAGCCATGGGCTCAAGCTCAATGCCAGGAAATGTATAGTTATCCCCTTTGGGAAAAAACATGTACCTGTGAATTACCACATAGGTGGCAGTACACTAAACACCAAAAGTGTGATAAGAGACTTAGGGACACAGGTGGACAGTGGTATCACCTTCAATAACCACATCACCACAACAGTCAGGAAATCCTTCTATGTGGCACACCTCATCACTGAGGGCTTTTCATCCTGAAAAAGGAGGTCATTGTCCCACTGTACTCATCCCTCATTAGACCCATTATAGAATACAACGCCCCATTTGGTATGTACCTCTCAAGACATCTGCAACAACTGAAAAGTTTGCAGAAATACCTCACTAAAAGAATCAGAGGCCTAAAGCAGATGCCCTATGCTGACCACCTTAAAAAACTCCAGCTATACTCTGTCAGATACCGTCTACTCAGAGGTGAGCTCTGCTTAACATACAAGGCCATGTCAAACCCAGAGCTGTTGGACATGCTACACTTAAAGAAATCCCAATCCCTCAGAGCCACACGGTCCAGGGATCTAAACCTTGACATCACAATAAACAAAACATGCTGGAGGGATAAGTTCCTGACCCAAAGACTCCCCAGATTCTGGAATAGACTGCCCATACATACAAGCAGAGCACCTCCTTGGCCCTCTTCAAAAGGAACCTTGACGATTGGAAGGGAGAAAGGAAATTCACCCGGGGATCACATCAGTCACCCTGCTAGACAGGGGTCCAGGGAAGTAAATAGTGTGGGAAGAAATAGCCAAGGAATTGTTATGGCTAGGCTTGTATAGGCCCTAGGGCAGTGGCAGCAACTATACACTATACATCTCGACACTAATGGCTTCTTTCACGTCTTCATCCTGCTCAAGCAACATGGCTCATATAGCATACGACTTTCTCCTTTAAGGCCAGTTTATACGTAGTCAGAGATTCACTGCCTTTTTCCAGAAAGTGATGGTCAGTTTGAGATCATTGGCTGGAGGACTCACAATGGAAGGAAATTTATGTCAAAGACAGAGAATGGTGGCATTAGGAGATCAGTACAACAATCTGACCTTTGACACACACATCAACAATACTATAAAATTAGTTAACAGAAAACTAGGCTCCCTCTATAGAATTAAACCATTCCTTACTCCACATGCCAGAACTTCCATTGCCCAGACCCATCTTATCTCCAGTCTCCTGTACGCCTCTCCCATCTATACTTCAGTGTCCAAACCTCAGCAAACTGTCTGCTGCCTACAACAATATTGCCAGATTTGCCACTAATTCTACTTTTAGAACTCACCACTGCCAAAACTTAAGGCAACTACTATGGCTAGAGCTACAAAACCAAATTCTATTTCAACAGATCTCCTTAGCCCACAAAATCCTTTACAAACCCATAAACACACCCATTCTCACATCACTTATCACTCCATACTGCAATCTTAAAAGCCTTCGCTCCTCCGACAAACTACTTATATCAACTAGTAAACCCAATAACTCAGCTGGCAAATCCTTGTTTTCTAATACAGTAGGAAAAACCTGGAATACTCTTCCTCACAATCTCACAGCAACCTCCTCTCTTCTCTGCTTCAAATCCCAACTCAAAACACACCTCAAAACCCACTGGCTCTGCCCCTGTAGCAACCCTGACTAGATTACCTTGGTATCCAGGTACTCTCAACTTCTCTGCTGTAAATAACTACCTTTCCTCAGGTATCTAAGTACTAGAAAAAAATTTCTTTACATTTTTTCTTTTTTACTTCTTTTTTACTTTCTCTAGCTCTAGAAACTCCTAACAAAATACACTCACTATTTTTCTCAACTTCTGCCTTTTAATATCTAATGATTTTGTCATATATATTATAACCATGTCTAATGTTTTTACCTGATACTACAAATGCTTGCATGTGGAGCTTTTCTCCCCGGGCCTCTGCTGAAAATGGACATAAATCCAGTTGGACCAGCCCGGTCAACAAATGTAAAATAAAATAAAATAATAAATAAACAGTAACTTGGGATATTATAGCCAGGGAAGTTTATTGTGGATCGCCATGCAAACTATAATATAGTAGGCTGCAGCTGCAGAATTACATTCTAGTTGTTCTTGATAATGGGGTTATGTCTGTCAGTGCATTGCTAAGAAATGCATGGTGTTTAATGAGTGGAGTCTTGCAAAACTCCCAGACTCAAAGAAAACCATTTTAATGATTTCTAAGACTGCAACAGGCATGCTATTCTACAATGCAGGCCAGCCATATTGTACAAACTAAGGGAATGAGTTGCTCAAATCGGTTTATATGCTCAGGTCTAGGATGCTGATTTACTTAACAAGTTGCTGCAGTGTTCATGCACAAATGTGGCTGCATTAAGGGCTGCAAGTGTTTATCCACTGATGGTGATCCTGTTTTTATGGAAACGTACATGCAGCCCTTCAAATATAGGAAATGTAAGGTTTTAAGAGGCCCAATGTAAAGCTGAATTCTGACAACCTCACGTATCAGGTTTCATCTGAAAAATCACTGCAATTTGTACTGTGCACATCCACATACATGGGTAATAACATTCAATACATACTACTAAGTATGTCCACTCAGAACATGCTGCTCACTGCATACTCTTAATTCATAGCTTCATCTTTCTCTTCTTACTACTCCTTAAAACATTATATATATGTTTTGTCAACTTCCCAGTAGTTCTACAGTGACTGCTTGCTCCAGACTGCTATTAGCACTTCTAACATGTACTTCATACACTGACATCCTTGTCTGTAAGACAATACTTCTTCATGTAACTTTTTCCTTTTATTTTTGCATCCTTGTGTCATGCTTCTTCACTTATAATTACAGCGGTAGGTGAACCGTGATCTTTAAATATGTTGAGTTTGTACCTTCCCAGTAGCACTCTATGGAGTAGTAAGACAACATATTTCATACTTATGCTACTGTACCTTTGTACTAACACAGTCTCCTCCTGTCTCAGTGCCAGAACTTTAGCATTTTTATGCTAATGTACTTGGCAATTGTACAGTATACCTTACTGCAGCTTTGTTCTCAAGGCAGTAACAAATTTACGAGATACCTTGCCTAACTGTAGTGACCTAAGTCCTGATCTTGGAACAATAGCACATTTATATTACTATATTTAGTGCACTGCTGACTTCCTCCACTTTAATCCCAGGACAGTAACACATCTATGATTTTTTTATACAGTAGTGATATCAGATATGCTATTGTACTCAGAATAAGCATGTCATTGCTGCAGCATAACATATAGAAGCAAGGTGGGCATACAGAGAACAGGAAACAGTGGTGTCAGTGACTTAAACACACGCAAACACACGCACACACGCACACACACACACACACACACACACACACACGCACCCGCACACACGCACACACACACACACACACACACACACACACACACACACACGCACACACACACACACACACACACACACACACACACACACACACACACACACACTTGGGTTGGTAAGGGAGCTGAGACCTCTAGTTCTTTTTTCATCAAATAAACCTCATAACTATAACTGTTCATACATAATCCTATATATGTTACTGTACTGTGCCACTGTTAGGGCCTCAACTGCTGATCTAGAATAACAAAACGGTTTATGTTACTATACATTATCTATTTTTTGAGTGACTGAAAGACTGATTGATAAATTGTTGATCCAGGATTATATTGTCCAACATAGCCCATCTGATTGACAGTTGATCCTTTTATTCACCCTCACTCTGATTCTAGCTTTGCATATCACCCTACTGAAGTTTTGTAGGTATCTTCCCCCATTTCCAGAGAGGTATTACCTTATTGGTGCCTGATCTTTATAAATGTCTATGGTGGGAAGGTGAGAGTTAAAGGCAAGACTGGCATTAAATATTAGAGCAAGGATTTTAACTGATGTCCTATGTTACCACTGCCTAGCCATAGAAGTCCAGAAAAACAGTATGCATAATAATGGGGTTCTGACATGTATTTCTTTATGCATACTCCCATATGCAGGTGTACCCTTGAGTATTTACCTCAACCTAGACAGTTAGTGTTTGCTCAAAGCTGGCTTTTGACCTCCACCAAAAGACTCTCCCCTCGCAAATAAACTCTACTCCCACCCTCTGTGGAAGACAAGAAGGCCATTACCTCCTCCAGCCTTCCAGTCCTTTGACTGACTCTGTAGTTATCAGGCATGCTTTTTCAAATCCAGGTTGAGGATATTTGCTCACACACTTTAATAGTAGTTTTCATTTACTTATGAAATAGTAATATGTCTATGGCGTAGTATTCTGAGAAAGAGGATTCCACTTTGATTTTTGCCCAAGGCCTCATTTTGTCTAAATCTGGCCCTGATCTTCAATCAGTAATCTTGCAAGTAAAATAAACACAGCAGAATTGGAGTATATTCCTTTATCCTCACCTGTTAAGGGAGACAAAAATAAGTCAGTATAAAACAGGTAGTACCCATTAGAATAAAAATGTACAAGTACATGACAAATTGATAGATACCACAATGAAACCCACTAATTTAAACTGCAAATTTCTAACACTGTTGAGGATTTACAAATGTAGAAAAATGTAACATCTGCTAATATAGAACAGATCTTAATGTATTTATGGATATTAACTTAACTTTCCAGCCTGCAATTTATCAGATTATTGTCATTTGAAGACAGATTCATTACAATATGCTTAGAATAATTTGATAAGTTAGCTTCCTTTACTCAACTGTCACATGTAACCTTGGAATCTGCTATACAAGGTAATGTGAAGGCAGTGAAGCTGAAATTTATAAACTTTGTTTTACACATTTATGTTCACATTTCCACACTCCACAAATAAAACTAAGATAGCAAAACTTTAAACATTTATTAAGCAGTTGTCATTTCACAGTGCACCCTACAATATTTATGTGCAGCTAAACTCAGAGATCCCTGAAAAGCAGAATCCAGAAGTATGTCTGCTCTATTGTGAATGTGCATTTTGAAAAATGGTAGGGCATGTATTTCTTAGACACATGTTTAAAGACGTCATATATTATTAAGATGTTCCTAGAAAGATGAGAAGGATGAAACACATTTATTCTTAAAATATGAAATTTGTTGATTGTTTTACCATGATGCCTTAAATCCACACGAACATCTTAACTGGTAATATGTCTGAATATAACACTGTACTGCTTTTTTAACTACTTGAATCATATTTTTGACTGTCCAGATGTTTGCAGAATGTCCAGATTTTCCCTCTTATTTTTGGTCTGTTTCTCCTAAAATTGTGGTTTTCTAGCAAAACATTGGCAAAACATTGAAAACTGAAGTCAGAAAATAATGGAAGACATTTGAGTTTCAGACTTCATACCCTTCAGAAAATTCATGCTAATGAAAAACCTGCTATTTTGTCAACTTTGTAAGTTTGTATGAGAAATATTTAAAATTTGTCCCTATTTTTGGACCTTTCTCCCTCTATTATTTACAGCTTTGTTCAGATTTCTTGCTCTGAGAAGCTGAGCAGTATGACTGGACTTGATACATATAGTAACAATGGCAAATTCAATTCTTATTTATTTATTATGTTGTCTTTTGGTATGTTTAGGTAAACTGATTTTACTGAAGTATAAAAAAATAACATAAGTTGATCTCCTAGACAAAGCTTCATTTATGGCCCCAGCCATAAAAGGAGTATTTGACCAAAGTGCTTTGAAGAGTTTTGTGCCCATCTTCTATTCAGCAATGGTCACATGGTTATATACTGCTTTACTTGAGAATGTGTAGGTTATATTTCACTGCTTTTACTTTGCGGTGCTTGCATCAATGATTTGGAGTCTATATTATCTTATTGCATGCTTACAAAATAAACAATAAATAATCGACCCCATTTAAGCGAAAGCTTATAACATTGAAATCTCAGAACAGTGATTGTTTTCCAAGGGAAATAAATTTCTGTTCCGAAATTAAAAAAAAAAAAAAACTATAAAACATTACATAATGTGGGGGACTGTGCTCCCCACCCCCCTACTTAAATATACCAACTCCAAGATCGCACTACAGTGCTGAAAACAGCAAACTAACGAAAGAGGCCAAGCAAATTCTTTCCCAGGGAAAGAATTCGCTGAAAAGCCACTTTGCTATTTTGCCTTTTTGCTGTTGTCAGTTCGATCAAGACGCATTAGACAAAATGCGTCTGCAATCTGGTAATAGGGAACCAATGATTTGTACCCAATGTTGCTTCACCAGTAAAGTTTCCTAGTTTGTGCAAAGGCCTTACTAAAAATAAGAAAACCATGAAAGCCTGGTTGCAAGCATAAATATGAAGGCATATGCCTTTAATAATACTTGAATTGTGTTTGTTTTAGAAGAAAACATCTAAACGTTTCTCTACGTAAGTAGAAAAATAAGTCAGGATATCCAAAGAACAGATACTTTTACATGCTATTTGTTCAAGGGTTTTCAGAAGCACAAAGCAGAAGCTAGAGATTGCTACACTGATAAAATGGATTATTTTATAATTATAAAAATGACCATTTTCTAATAAGCATTTATTACTGTAAACATATTGTATACAAAGTATATGATAAGTGTAGTTATTTTTCAGTGTATTTACTAATATTCATTAATATATTTACTTCCTATCCAATGGAAATACAGAAAGAGGTACAATATCAGACTGGCATAAGAAGCCAGTGAACTGTATTTGAACCAGTATATAATAATGCGAAACTCTGCTAAGAAATGCAACAGGGAGTTCAGGTATGAAATTATCATGGCTCATATGAGAGTAAATTAAATTTTGTCTCAAAAGCAACAGTATTAAAGCTTAGTGATTAAGATCTCGGTCTCAAAAAGTCAGGGTTTGGGGTGTGATCCTAGTCTCTGATGCTGTCTGTATAGATTTTTCTTGTACTCCTTTGGTCTTCATGGGTTTTTTCCAAGGTAATCAAGATTCTTCCCAAAGCAATTTGATTAGCTGCTTTAATTTGTCCATGCATACTGTGTCCAGTTTTATGCCTGTGTCCTGAGTCATGTATGAAAAAGGTCTGTGAAATACCACTTCACTTACCCCATTAACAAGAAAGTAATAATAATAATAATAATAATAATAAAAAAACAATAAAAGGATGCTAATATGAAATAGTGTCACCTGGTACAGACAGTCTGATGAAGGTTAAAGAAATAAAGAGCATTATATAACAGAAACTTTGACGTATATAGAGACATTCATATTGATTCTTTATGGTTTCCTTGTTTCCCAGCCAAGAACAGTATGTCACAGTCTGAGTCCTAGGCTGGCATTTATGTCTATTCACAATGTTTTAAAATAACAACAGTGAGATGGTGTAGTCATTTTTAAAAAGAAAGTTTGATGCTGTTTATTATTTTTTTGTTTAAAAATAACTCTTAGCAGGTATGACCCAGGTCATTGCATACAGCAAATGGGCAATAACAACATATATATATATATATATATATATATATATATATATATATATATATACTATACATTTATGTCTAGAAGTATATCAGTGACATAATAAGCTGAACAATGTACACAAAGGCAAAATATCTTTTAAAGTTTTCACTGCAGGTTTTATTTTTAATTGAACACTTTATTTCAACATTAACCCGCTGTTTATATAACATACATTAGTTTATTCTTTGCATTTACTTATTTCACATTCACATTTTCAATCATTCATCAATAAACAATTTACTGTAAGATAATACCTATCATTCTATTTCAACATCTAGCTTTATAATCTCTTCAAAACAAATGCATTATTAGTAGTGGTAGTATTTTTTCTTTTCTTTCTAACCTTTTCTACATAGTGTCTCATCCACTGGATTCTGTTTCTAACTACTAAAAGTCTAGCATGACATCTAGGTCTTTTTTCTGAATATCTCTGTAATGAAATCATGGTACCTATTTATTCTGATATTTGTATCAGGCCTTATCCAGCTTTCCATGTACATTATTTCATCCAATGTAGCTTTTAATCTTTTTTTCAACCTTTCTTTCTTACAGCTGGCAGAGGATAATATTATAAAATTAATACATATTACAGAAAATATACAAATATTCCACTGATTGTAAAAATATAAGTTAGATTTAAGATTTATTTAAAATATTTGTCAAAATGACTTTGGGATGCTGGCATATTCTATAATCATCTTTAGATGCAGTTCTGAAGACTCAAAACATAAAAAAAGTAAAACAGCCACCAAGCTCATTTCAAAGTTGCGAAAGAAATCCATATCTGAATTAAGAATTTAGTAGTTCATTTCCCTTACTTTGTATTCTGAGATATGCCAAAATATTCTGCATAAGAGGGAATAGGAATGGAAGTTTTGAGAAACAGAAGACTCATTAATTTATTTAATATGTTGTTGTGTATTGATAAATTTGTTACTGAATCCTATAAAATGTCATAATCAATAACTAATTAAAACATGATATTTCCATTTTTCATTTTGTAAGCAAAAACAAAGTACGTTAAAGGTATATCATAAAAAAATAAATAAATAAATAAAAATCAGAAAAAAAGTATTTTTGAACACCTTGGTAACAGTCAATTGAGTAAGTCTGGAAATCTGTCAAAGCAATTAAAATATCCTAACTGATAGAAATCAATTACTCATATATAACTATTATTAATATAAACTCCAAAAACAGTGGACTGTGTGAAGCAGCACAACACACTCGTAGCTTAAATAATCTCCAAAGAATTTATTAATACAAAACAAATTAAATTCACAGCGTTTTTGTCCAACAAATATCAGACTTCATCAGATAAACAAGGAACTCAGCACAGTACCTCTATATATATACACGCCCTACCAATTAAACAATAAAAGAATTAATGTCAGTAATCTTTTTTTAAAAGGGTAGAGTTCTAAAAAATATAAATATCAAAAAGAACATATATAAAAAACAGTAATGCATAGCATAAAAATTCATACATGTTGTTGTATCTTTCGGCTTTTCCTGGTTAGGGGGTCGCCACAGCGGAAGTCTGGTCCGCTAATGATTGGCAGTAGATTTTTTACGTACCAAGTTACCAGCCCTGATACACAACCTTCAACGAAGGTACGCCCATTCACGTATGTCTCCACACAGAAGACGCTTTAGCTGAGAATCGAACAGGACAACGTCTTACTGTGAGGTGACAACGCTACCACAGCACCACCAAATTCATACATGTATTAAAAATAAATTATATAACAATGTCAGCATCAGAAATGGTAAAAGCAAAAATATAAGGTACTCTTAATAAATATTAAAAATACCCTAACAAAAACAAAATACAATACAACTACAGGACTGTGGTTCAAACTGAACCACTCACAACTTACCCAATCTCAATTTCAACAAGGGTGCTAAAGAGATATTATCATTTAAACCAGGGGGTTTATTCACCTGTAAAGTAATCTGCCAAAATGTTTCCCTATATGCCAGTTGGGATTCCCAAGGTCCCCCCCCCCCCGGATCCCTAGAGACCATTTCAATTACAAAGAACCTGTACTTGGCATTGGGACAGGATGTAAGATGTCTAAATAATGCATTGTGTTTATTTTTGTTACTAATATTATTCATGGGCTCATAAATTCTCCGTTTGAGCTGCCTCTCAGTTTTTCCCACATAAACACTTTGACATACACTGCAAATAACTAGGTAAACCAACCCAGAACTACTGCAGTTAAAATAACCTGGGGAAACCACAACCTTATTTCTAGAGGCAACCAAAACTTCTTTCTGCTGGATTATATGAGCACACTGCCTACAGGCACCACACCTATATGTCCCTTTTCTTTTATGTGAAAGGACAGATATATAATTTGCCCTCTCCAATAAACTCTTGATGTTTTGCCCTCTCCTGAAAACCACCTTAACTGGTTTATCTTTAAGATTCGGCAAATCAGTCAAGTCAAAGAATTTTTTGCACTCATTCTCAACAATTTTTTTGATGTAATGTGCATTACTACTAAAATTAGTGATAAAAGCCCTGTTGTAACCTAGATGTCTAGCATGACATCTAGGTCTTTTTTCTGAATATCTCTGTAATGAAATCATGGTACCTATTTATTCTGATATTTGTATCAGGCCTTATCCAGCTTTCCATGTATGTTATTTCATCCAATGTAGCTTTTAATCTTGTTTTCAACCTTTCTTTGTTACAGCTGGCAGAGGCATAATATTATAATATTAATACATATTACAGAAAACATACAAATATTCTACTGATCGTAAAAATATGTTAGATTTAAGATTTATTTAAAATATTTGTCAAAATGACTTTGGAATGCTGGCATATTCTATAATCATCTTTAGATGCAGTTCTGAAGACTCAAAACATAAAAAGGAAAGTAAAACAGCCAGCAAGCTCATTTCAAAGTTGCGAAAGAAATCTATATGTGACTTAAGAATTTAGTAGTTCATTTCCCTTACTTTGTATTCTGAGATATGCCAAAATATTCTGCATAAGAGGGAATAAGAATGGAAGTTTCGGGAAACAGAAGACTCATTAATTTATTTAATATGTTATTGTGTATTGATAAATTTGTTATTGAATCCTATAAAATGTCATAATCAATAACTAATTAAAACATGATATTTCCATTTTTCATTTTGTAAGCAAAAACAAAGTACTTTAAAGGTATATCATAAAAAAAATAAATAAATAAATATCAGAAAAAAAGTATTTTTGAACACCTTGGTAACAGTCAATTGAGTAAGTCTGGAAATCTATCAAAGCAATTAAAGTATCCCAACTGATAGAAATCAATTACTCATATATAACTATTATTAATATAAAACTATTTGGATGAGACTTTTTATGTTAGTGAATTCAACGTTCAGGTTATCCTACGCAGTGGTATTTAAACTCTGGAAAATACTGTTCTTGCAAACGGCAGGTATGTGATGTTTTATGCATTAGCAAAGAAAAAACTCTCAGTAATTTTAGTAATGTATCAAAGTAAGTTAAGGCATATATGTTGCTTGTGCACTATCATGACTTGCAAAAGGAAATTTGCACCGGGGAGCATAGTTTGAAATGTCAATGATTCTAGACCTTAGATAACATATACAACAGTAGGGCAAACTAACCAAGGTGATATTGCAGAAAGATACCTAGGAGGTACAAGATCAATCTTATGGGATTTTAAGGGAAGGAAAGATTGTAAAAATTTGCCCACAAGTCATCATTCTAGCCAGCCTTGTTAATACAGTGCCTACTTTTACTACCGAATGCAAATCATAAAAGGCAATTAAAACCATACTGCAAATCAGATGTCTCTATTGCCAGCCTATATGACCTTGTTTTGGCAGACTGTAATAGGGTTACACATAAGTAATGTAATATCTGTATCACAGAACTGATAAGCATGCTTAATGTAAGCATTAGCAAGCACATCTTAATCAGCCAGTCTATCGTTACATTTAACAAGGCAGCATATTATTAATCAGCAATCACTTTCAGTTTAAACCATATTAAATATAATGTCTTCTAGGGAAAATATACAACATATGCATCCAATAGCTAATTTGTAATTCGATGCAGCCTTCAAACAAAAATACGTGGTTATAATTAGTAGCTGTTTGACTTCCTTTCCTCATTATATAACATCCTTCTTAAATCTGCAATTCTTTCTTTTTTTTAATTCCTTCTGCCATATAGCTCTTTGACCGAAAATTAATAAAATCAAACTGGAAAATTGTAATAAACTGGGAAATGTTACTTTGTTGAGAAGGAAAATATGTGAAGGTAAATTGGCAGCATTAAAAAGTGTGTAAATAACTGTTTAAAATATAAAGGGAAAATATGACATGTTGTCTTTGAAAGAAAATGTGCAAAATAGTATAGCAGCATTCATCAATGTAAATATATAGTACAGTTTAAAATAAAGCTAAAACCTTGCTCCACAAATGTGTGCAGTTGCAAAGATTGTTACTTGAAGATTCCAGCTAGGTTGCATTATGATGAAAATGATAATGATACCTTAATTAGGACTCTCCCCGGAAGTAGATAACTATGAAAACAAGAAGACATTTTCTAAATTTTAATCTTCTGTTTTGGGAACTTAAAAAGAGACTGAATGTTAACTGTACAGTTACAGATGGTAGAAGATTTATAGGAGTTATTGCAGTTTTCCATACAGGAAATCTATGCAGCATATCTATAGAGGAAGAGCTCAAACTGCATTACACTCCTTTAAGGTCTCTGAAATTTTTAGTTTGAACTTAAAAGCCAGAGACATTAATGATACAACATATTTTTAACTAACAGTAGACTGTCTCTATTGCAGACATTAGAGTGTTCTGATTTATATTTAATTTCTTATGTAAGTTTTGTGCTGTTTACATATTCATTTGAAATGAGACTACTTTAACTTATTTGTTTCATGTAAAGAATTTTATTATCTAATTTTTGTGGCTGTGGTTACTATTTTATTAATTAGCTTAAGGTTATACATACTTCATTGGTATCTACAACTAGATGGTGCTCTATGAAGGATGCCTGTTTATAGTTAATTGTTACATTTTTGTATATTTAAAGATTAGTGTATTTTAAGTGTAAATAGTAAGAAGCATTTTATTTTGCGAGTTTTATCTGGTGGTAGTATGCCATAAACTTGGGAAAGGAAGGCATTGTTGCTAAACAGCTACTATTGCTTTCCCCATTTTGGAAGATATGGTATACATTTGCATGCAAAATAATTTTGAAGTTTTACTTACTGTTGATAAAATTGCACTGGAAGGCACAACGGGTCAGTCTAAGGTAGATGAAATTTTGGAGAGCCAGTGATCTGTGGCTGAAATGTAACGAGAACTTATGTGGATGTGGCAGGGATTGACCATTACCCAAGGCCAGTTGCCCTTTTTAAATTAACAGATACTTCTTTTGGGATTCAAATCCCAGTATAACTGGTTTTGTCATTGATACAGAAATATTGACTGCATTGGCTTGTGAGTAAAAATCCATAGCCACTGTCCATCACTCAGTGAATAACAAAAACAAAAAAAAAAAAAAGCCCTTGTCATCTTCTGGCAAATGTTTTCTTTGGTCTTTTGACTATAATTGACTAAAGCTGGATCTTTTGCCCATTTCAAAGTTATAAAATAATGAGTCATGCTATTATTTTACCTGTGTTTCTCATAACCATCATCAAATACATATTTATAATAAGCTAGAATTTGTTAAACTAAACACTGGGAAAATCTTTATAAGTTCTTGAATTTTTTAGAAAACTTCTTGTGAAATGACTACATGTTTTATTTGTTTATTTGTGTGATTGTTTGTTTGATCAGGTAGGTATACTGGACATGGGGTCCTTTTTCAGCCATGACCTGGTGATCTAGTGGTACACCGGAAACTTCAGCCAAAGTTACTACATTAAAAAAAAAAAAAAAAAAAATATATATATATATATATATATATATATATATACATATTGTACAGCTAGGCCATTGTCATGTTTAATAAGAAAGTTAAAGTGAGAAACCAAAGAAAAAATAACCCTGAAAACTAGGGATAGAAAAAAATGGGAGAAACTTAAGTGAAAAACAAATAAAGTTGGTTTGCAAAATCAGATGATTAATGATTAAATACTGAAAAATGAATTGTACGTAAGCCAAAAAAATCTTATGCTTTGAAGTGATGAATTCTTCTGGTCATGTTCATAGGTTCATAGGTTCATACTAGGCTATCTGCCCTAGGGCATTTATAAGCCTAGCCAGAGTGTGTTTGGCTTTCTCCACCCATTTTAAATTAATTTTGCTATGCCCTTTTTCGAGGTTAGTATTCTGTGCCTCTGTCTAACAGTGACACAGAAGTGATACCCGGGATAAACCTACGATCTCCCATCCACTCATCAAGATTCCTCTTGAAGAGAGTCAATGAGAGACTATGCCTAACCTGGACTGGGATTTTATTCCAGAGTGAAGGGAGCCTCTGGGTTATGAATCTGTCCCTCCAGCATGTCCTATTTATTTCAGTGCTGAGGTTCAAGTCTCTCGAGCACGTAGCTCGATGGGATTTGGATTTTCTGAGGTGCAGCATGTCCATTAACTCCAGGTTGGACATGGCTTTATACGTCAGGCACAGATCACCTCTGAGCAGGTGGTATGCCACTGAGTAGAGCTGGAGTTTCTTTAACCGGGCAGCATATGGCATCTGTTTGAGCCCTTTGATCCTCTTGGTGAGGTACTTTTGGGGTCTTTCCAGTTGCTGCAGGTGTCTGGTAAGGTACATCTCAAAAGGGGCATTGTACTCAATTATGGGCCTGATGAGGGATGAGTAAAGAGACACAATGACCTCCCCTGATCTAGATGTGAATCCCTTCATGATTAGGTGGGCTATATAAAATGTTTTTCTAACCACTTTGGCCACGTGGTTGTCAAATGAGAGATTGCTATCAACTTGGGTCCCCAGGTCCCTAATTACTTCTTCCGTGCCAATGGATTACCACCTATGTGGTAATTTGTGGGCACTTTGTTTTTGCCAAAGGGGATGACTACACACTTTTTGGCGTTTAGCTTGAGGCCATGGCTCTGGCACCAGTTGTCTGTTTCTATGAGGCCCTTTTGGAGGATGCTTGTGTCAGCTGGAGAGTCGATTATGGCGCCCAGTTTGCAGTCATCTGCGAACTTGGTCAGCCACAGTCCTTCCGTGTTGGCCTGTACCTCGGAGAAGTATATACCAAACAAGAGAGGTCCCAGGACTGAGCCTTGTGGACGCCACTTGTAACTGGTTTGGAGTCTGACATGGCTCCAGCAATTTTAACCATGTGGGTTCTGTCCTTGAGCCAGTTTGCAACCCATCTAGTGACATAGGGGTTTATATATAAGCTGGTGAGCTTATCTATAATGCCCAAGTGGGATATTGCATCAAAGGCTTTTGCAAGGTCCAGGTAGACTGTGTGGACCACCTTCCCCTTGACAATGGCCTTGGTGACTGTTTCAAAGAAATTGACCAGGTTTAAGAGGCAGGATCTGCCCTTAACAAAGCCGAACTGGGTAGGATCCAGTGTCTGTAGGTCCCCAATATCTTTATTTATGAGGTCCATGATGATCCTTTCCATAGCTTTGCAGACCAAGCTAGTCAGGCTTATGGGGCAATAGTTTCCAGGAGCCATTGAGGCACCACCTTTGTGGAGAGGGACCACTGTTGCTGTACGCCACTCTTTGGGTACATATCCTGTAGTAAGGCTGAAATTGAACAGTAGTTTTATGTTTGGGTTTAGCTCTTCTTGGAGTTCATGTAGGGCGCAGCCCGGGACACCGTCTGGTCCCATTGATGCTGTGTTTTTTGCTTTGGAGAGGGCGGATCTTACCTGAGCATCTGAGATGTCAGGGGGGCAGCACTCTGCTGGGATAGATATTTGCCCTTTTGGTGGGGAGGGGGGGAGAAGTTTGCACTGAACCTGTCAGCTAGGATGCTGGCAATGTCTGTGGGTTTGGTGTATTTTTTGTCATTTTGGACTAATTCTGAGCATATCTGGGAATTCCCACCCAGGTTCCTAATATAACTAAAGAAAGCCTTGTGATTATCCTTAGTGTCCTGTGCAATTTTTCTCTCTAAGCTGGCTTTAGATGATTTTATGAGTGCCCGTAGTTTTTTGCTAATACTGATCAGAGATGCCTTCCCTTTTTGGGATTTTGTTCTATCATGTAGTAGCTTCCTCCTTCTATTGTATAGTTTGTTTATGGCTGGGGTCCACCACACAGGACGTCTGCCTTTGGAGGATTGGGTCTTGGTTTTATTTGGGATTGCATGATTCATGCATTCCTGAAGGTGTTCATAGAATGCGTTTATAAAGGATTCTGCGGTCTGGGCCGTATTTTCCACTGGACCGGGGGCTTTAAAGGATTCCACCTCAGTTTTGAGGAGTGTGAAATTTGCTTTAGAGAAGTTTTTCACTGTGGTTTTCTGGGCAGGGGGTGGGGTCAGGATGTGAATATCCAGTGAGATTAGTTTATGGTCTGATCTTACCAGTGAGGGATACACTTCTGGTCTGGAGCATAGAGACCCCATGTTGGTGATGATCAGGTCCAGTATGTTTTCTCCTTTTGTGGGAGTGGTAACAAGTTGTTTCATAGCATTTGAGTTTATAAATTCTTGGAACCTTTGGGCTAGGGTGTTGGAGCTAGAGTAATGCTCCCAGTCTATGTTTGGGTAGTTGAAGTCGCCCAATATAATGGTGTTTGGAGAGACCTACATATTTTCCAGTGTTCTCAGGAAGGCCAAGTGGGGTTCCTGGGTTTGGGAGGGTGGTCTGTAGCAGGCTATAAACTGGAAGGCAGTTTTACCCACTTTTAGTTGCACATTGATAGTCTCTGATGCTTCATGCTGTGCCACCAACCTGGAGGTGTGGGTATCTTTGACGAATATTGATACTCCCCCTCCTTTTGTGGTTCAGTGCAAGTTTTGGGGCCGAAAAGCATGGTATGAGGTATAACCTGGTAGTGCTGGGGTGCTCTCGGGAGCCTTGAACCAGGTTTCTGTTACTGCACAGATATTGATGTTCTCCATGCTAAGGAGAGTTTTGAGTGCAAGCATCTTGAGGTTTAGACTTCTGGCGTTGAGTAGCATTACTCTTAGTTTCTTATCCCTTGTGATACCTATGGAGGTGGGTTTGTCTTTTGAGCCTTGCCTAAAAAAGGCACTATGGGAGTGGCAAGAGCCTTTGCCAATATCCGAAAGCCCAGGGGTGACAGGTGCAAGCCGTCCCTAGCGGAAGCATCGTGGCTTGTCGAGCATGTCATCCCAGGCTGACAGGCATTGGATCCCCTTTGAATGACACCAATACTTAAGCCAATTGTTGAAATTGATCATCTTGTCTTCATATTGTGGCATCATTCTTGGTGAGGGTAAGATGCTACTCAAGGTCAGGGTCATACCGACCTGGGCTACATGCTCAGAGAGCTCCTCTATGTCTCTTTTCATGTAGTCCAGGGAGGTACATCTCAGGTCATTCACACCAGCATGGACAATGACTGAGTCATATTTGTACTTGCCTTGGAGTGACCTGAGTGCTTGTGTTATGTGGCGGATCCTAGCGCCCGACAGGCAGCTCACCATGACCTTCTCCTTGTTCAGCCTGATGAGCAGGATGTCAGTGTGCCTGACGATAGAGCCGCCTATTACAAGTGTATCAGGTGTGTTGTTTAGCCTTAAGGGCTGTGACTGGCTTTGTGAGCTATGTGTTTCACGTGTTTTGTTTTGGGGTAGCGGTTGCTTGGGTGTCTGCTTTGGAGGTCTCTGCTGCTTAGGCAGATTTTTATTTAGAGCCTCCAAGTATGTTTTTGTGTGTTTATGTGTTTGGTTTGCTGTCGTGGTAGGTCTATGTGAGACTGGAATTGTAGTGATTGTGGTTTCCTTCTCCTCCTGACTGGTTATGCCAGTACTGAGTTGAGAGAGCTTAGCCTCCAGTTTGGCTGTATGGTTGCATCTCTCACATATGTTGGAATTTGTTGGGAGGAGAGGGTTGTCTGTGTACATGAGGCAGTTGTAACATTTCCTCAAGATTCCCAGATTCACCAGCTGGACCGGAGAGGAGATTGACAACTGACCTTTGGACATGCTAGAATAGTATTGGGAATTCCTTTATAATTGAAAAAAGGGCCAATGGGGAACAAGGTACTCAAGGGGAGTTTGTGAGGATGTAGTGCTTTTAATTTTTTAGTGTTGACTTATATAATTGCTTTAGTGAGCAAGTGCCAGGTAACTTAAATGCAATGTGTTACAGGTAACTTAAATGCAAAAACGACAAACAGTAACTTTCTTTCAAGTGAAACAAGGAAATAAGTACAGTAAGCAATGCAGATATCACTAGGGATCCACAGAAGCACTGAAAAGCCATGTTTTAGGTGGAATTAGCATTTCAGGGAAATAACAAGCAAACAACAACAAGCATACAAACAAAGCTAGATTCAGCAGGCCTGGATCTAGTCTATGTATGTAATGAGAGACAGCAATCTGAATGAGAAGGACTCTCACATTTTCTATGAGATTTTTAACTTTCATCTTTCTCTTTACCTGTGTATGTGTGTGTGTGTGTGTGTGTGTGTGTGTGTGTGTGTGTGTGTGTGTGTGTGTGTGTGTGTGTGTGTCTGGAAAAAATCTGTATGCATATCATTTTCTTTAAGCTTTCCATCAATGTCATCTTTAAGTAAGTCAGTTTGTTTCAAACTGTTTTCTTTTAAGTTCTCTAATCTTTGTTGAAATGAATCACTTTTCATGTAAAGATCTTGAAGAGAAGACATCAAATGTTGAATATCCTTTCTGAGAGAAGTGTGTGTGTGTGTGTGTGTGTGTGTGTGTGTGTGTGTGTGTGTGTGTGTGTGTGTGTGTGTGTGTGTGTGTGATATGTATGCATATGTTTCGGACTAAGTGAATTATGTTTTAATTCGTTCTTTGATAGGAAAGTTGCAAAACTTATCAAATATAACTTCATCAGGTATTGCATGTCAAGCAGAACATAGCTTTCCGGATAGTTATCACATTATAATTATTATGGAGTTGTATAATTTCATTACTTATAGAGAAATAGCCTACAGAAAGAAGAAAATAATCACTGAATATCATAGATGACTTAGAATTATGATTTGTACTCTTTTGAACATTAAGTCATGCATATGTGAAAACTCATCCAATAAGGAAAATATACTTGGATTCTAGATATATTCACTTTTTTTTATGCAAACAGCCATTCATAATGGCACCCCTGAACAGATGCATTTTGTTGTCTTCATTGGTACATTTCCTTAATTCCTTTAGTTTCTTTGCTGAAATAGGTAGTTGTAAAATTAGCCATAATAATTCCCCATCTTTTCCAGCAAATCCTTTTTGCTTTCTTGAAGGGAAGCTCTAAAATTATATGTACCATATCCCTCATCTTTCCAGGTTTAGGCAGACCTTTTATGTCTTATGTCTGTAAACTTAATAATGTTACTGTAGTCTTACCAGCACCACTTGGAAAAACATTTTGAAGATGAACTATAATGAGTTGTGGTCTGATTCTAATGTTACTGAAATTGCATAAATATAATTATGAAATTTCTCATGACAAAATACAGTTGCAAAAATGTCTTTCTCTGTTTGTACACATTTTGTCAATGATCCAGTTACAGCTCTTGACCTGTATGCTGCTGGTCTACATCCATGCAGTAATGCTGCACCAAGCACATGTTGATTAGCATTACTAGCTGAGGCACAACATAAATCTTCAAGGTGGGAACCTCTGTAACAAACTTTTTCAACATACTGAAACTTCTACAATGTTATTCTGACTAAAACTACACAAAAACACACCCTAATAGCTTCATCAGTAATATGTCATAAACAAATTGGTATGAACTTGAAAGACATTTAGCCACGATGAATGGATTCATCCTGTGGCTTCTGCACACTGGCTATATAGCTGACTTTATATTAATCCATTTTAATCATTCCAATGTGAAAACATAATGTCATCTATTTGGTGAGTCATGCAGATTTAACATTTGCTTCTATCTATTTTCAAGTCTTTCTTTCTTAACCTGTTGAGTAGCTTAGTAAGCCTAGGCTTTTTATGTTACTTTGCAGCTCCCCACACAAGAATACCATGTGTTATGTTAAGTAAATCTCCAAGTCTTCAATCATTTCAGATACAGCTCTCTGGATTACATATGGGATTGGAGATACACCAAAATTCAATATCAGAAACTTCTATCAGCCCGAAGGGATTTCAAAGCATAAAGCTTAGAGATGGCGTCATTCAGTTTACTTTGACAAAACTCTCAATTGGCATTTAGTATTCAGAGCAATCAAGCAATGGACATTCATGTACTAACTCATTCAACATTCAGATCAAAAGAGAATGTTATCTTCTTCAGTCTAAGTGTTGGGGTCTTTACATATTCTAAGTTTTTCTTGCTTTAGGCCTGTGATCATTCTACTAACCATTTTATTTGGTTCTACTTCCTTACTAGTTATAGCAAAGTTTTACACATTTTAATTCCTGCACAGCTCTGCTTCTAAAAGCTGTAAGAGCATTTTCAATGCACAAATGCTTCAGGTCAAGTCTTAATGCAGTATTCCCTGATAATCAGTCTATCTCATAAATATGTTACCATAGCTCTATAAAATATCCGCAGTATATTAATTACTCTACTTTATAACTATCAGTGCGGTGCTTATAACTGCTTTCCTAGTATTGCGTTTATACTGCTATCAAGACCTTTTTACATTTCTACAACACTCTGGAAACATCATTGAGGAGACATTGATGCCAGTACTGACTCTGCAAACTTTTGTGCTATATTTACAGCTGCCCCTCATGCTGATACTAGAGTAACATCAAACTCATTCAGATTATTATTGGAAATAGTCATGCTGCCTTCTATATGGTTTTCAAAATTATTCTGCATTTGTATACTATGAATATTTTTAATCTTACCAAATTTCTCATAAGCATGCCAATATATTTGGTTGCTTTATTTGATTTTCAAAAGAGTCAGCTGGAATAGTAATATAATATTAATTTATACTTTCTAAACACATAGTTAATTAATCAAAAGTCTGACTGAATAGCTTTAGTCTGTACCCTGAGTTTGTCAGAACAGTACATGGAAATTTATTTGTTTGACATTTGTTGACCGGGAAAGTCTGACTGTGTCAGGAACCCATTTTCAGCTGAGGCCCAGGGAGAAAAGCTCCAGAAACTACAAATGTTTGACAATACATACTGAAAAAAATTGACAAAGAACAGGTAAAATGGTCATATCATTTACATACAGGTACTTAGCTTAGAAAGTTACAATATAGTCTGTTTGGCATGAAGGCTGTTAAGTTTCAATTTCTGAAGTCATTAGGCAGCCATGAAATACAGAGATAAGTAGGTTTTTCAGATTAGATTATCTAATTCTAAATGTTGGTAGGCTAATGGCATGCATTGTAAATAAAATTAGTCTAGTTAAGAAGGATGTTTACAGGGGTATTTAGGTAGACTGCAGGTAGACTTTTATAAAGTGAAATAAAAGAGTGTAGAGGTTAGCTTAGAAGTATGTTAGTAAAGATTAAGAGTTAGTTAGAGGAGAGAAAAGGAGGAGCTTAAATCTGTGGCTAGGACAGAGTAAATCGGGCAGCTGTGTTTTTTTTGTCTTGAGGAGGGAAGAGGAAAAAATTGATGGTCGGGTAAAGCAGGACAGAAGAGAAGAAAGGAAAGAAAGGGTGGGGGAAGAAGGAGAGAGGAGGAGGATGAAAATATAGAAGAGGAAGGAGGAAAATACGGAAGAGTTTAGGGAGTAGAAAGGTGGGGTGGGAGGAGGCTAGGTAGATTGGAAAAGGGTTTATATACACATCATTATGCAATTTCTCTTCTTTAAAGGTAGCTTCTGATACGGCCAACATCACTAAGTTAAAAGAAGTATTTTGCTTTGAATCATGAGTTGCTGTGACCAAAATTATTTTCAAAACTCTCTGTACAGTCTAGAGTCTGCATTTTCACTCAGAGGCTACATTTTCCACACTTCCAGTTCATCAGCCAATCCTATAAGCTGTAATCTTGAAACATCACTTATTCTATACAAATCTAGTGGTTTATCAAGTGTCAGGCCTGATTGACTTAACGGTCTGCCTCTGACTCTACCATTCCTATTTTTTTGTTTGTTTTGTTTTATTTTCTGACTAGGTCATTCTTGATACCACACATTGAGCTACCTCTTGTCAATGAAGCATGCAAGTCTCCAAATATAGAGCCTTTAGTTCTATGTTTAACTCACTACCACCGAGCATGCCTGAGAGCATCTCTGCTTACATCTGAGTACTCTCTGAAGTGATATATAAAGTGAAAAGATATCTCATAGTCCCTTCTGTTGGCATGAGCAATTTCAAATTCACAGTTTTAACTGCAACTGTAAAACCAAGTTTTAAAATGTAATAAAACATTGTTAACCAAAGTGAGGATGGGCAGCCAAGTTCACTCAGTGAAACACTACTTTACTAAAATAAAAACACAGTGTTAAGCACTTTTATCCCTTTCCTAGGGACTTCTTCAGAATAATATCATCACATTTACCCAGCATAAGGCACCTAAAGAATATGAATGCATTAAGTAGACATCTCATAGAGGATACAGACCATTAATTTAAGTTTTTAATAATACAACAAATAAGAATTGATTAACAAGGGGGGACATTGAGTGAATTTTTAGATGCATGTGAATTGAAATGGCAACTGTCCCTGGATGCAACCAGGTTTCCAGGTATAAATGAGATGGTGAATTTGAATTGCATTTTAAAGATGAACCATATTTTGGGTTAAAATTATTTATTATTTATATCTGTATTTATACAGTGTTATTTAACACATTTTAAATGATTCTGTTGTTAACTTAAGCAGATTGCATATAGCAAAAAATGTATGCAGAATATGTTTTCTTTAGAAGGTTTTACTGGATAATTTGATAATAGTATAATTAATGGAATTAATTAGTGCTTACTGTTGGTTGTATTTGAATGCTGGGTAAATGTGATGATATTGTTCTGAAGAAGTCCCTAAGAAAGGGATGAAAGCACTTAACACTGTGTTTTTATTTTAATAAAGTAGTGTTTCACCGAGTGAACTTGGCTGCCCGTCCTCACTTTGGTTAATTTGTTTGTGAATATCTTCAATAAAAAATTGTTGCCTTCCTTCTATATGTTTTTTCCCTGCTGTAGTTAACTGTTGTTCACATAAGACATTTTAGAGAAAAATCAGCTTGATGTGCAAACTGTGTTCACAGATATTCACAGCAAGCCGATTTTTTTCAAATTCTGTATATATTTGATTTCTTTTACATCCCTTTTCCAATCATTGTATACTTTTCGATAGCTATGTCCACAAAGCATTAACATTTTTAATCTTTTTATTAAAACATTTTCACACTTTAATTGATTGCAATAGCTAACCACAGTCTGCTTTACATTACTCCTGGAAGTCATGCATTTGGTGAGAACCAATCAGATTATTAGAAGCCAATCCAGCATTTGCATATCACATCCGCCCCTTACCTCAGCACTCTGCATTCTTGGTAGATAAATTAGGAGTCCCATAGCAGTACTATTCCCTTTCTTTTTACAGAGATCCATTTTGCAGACTGCTATGGAACTCCAGACAGCAATTTGATTTTGAGCCGCTTCACAATAGGAGAAGAAGACCAGGGAATTTTCAGATCATAAGCCCAGAATGATTGACTGCTGTGGGATACTTTAGCCAGCAATTCAACTTAACATAAGAGAGAAGACAGCCAACACTGAGGATCTAAGGCCAATAGCAAACCCCAGGCCTGCCGTCTGAATTAAAATAACAGAAGCAGGGTGACAGGAGAAGGAAAGATTTGCTCAGTTGCTGACATACCAAGCTGCAAGGTGGGCTAAGGTGGGCATGCCCATTTTACTTACAAAAGAGTGTACTTTTATAAAAGTTGCATATCTTTCTGTATCCATTTGTTGTTACATTACTTTTTTCCTCAATGCCTACATCACTTAATTTTTAGTTTTGCACCAAGGTTTTAGATATCCTTCTAAGCATCGTTCATTAATTAGGTACATGTCCTTATTAGAGAGGGGGGTGTACCCTAGTTTAGCTACAGGGCAGGAGTCCCTTACCTAACATGTACAGTTTTAGCCTGCAAAATTTATTTTAAGGACATTTCTCTCTTCTGATTTTATATTTTTTAAATTTATAGGTGTTACCTCTCCCCATGCAGGGTCACTTTCTATTTCCCCATTGTCTTACTACCTGCAGTTGGGGGGTGTCAAGCTTTAGTCTTTGCTCCACTCTACTCCACACTGAAAGGGTTTGACACTCTTTATTATTAAGAGTTATAGTTAAATCTCCATGAGATATGTAATTATAAAATATTAATTCAGCAAAAGAACTCTTAAGTATGAACAAACAGGTAATAATAATGCTATGAGCTTCCTAACTGAAGCTGTTAGTGATCATTCTACATTTCATTCACGTGTTTCACATAATAAGAGGTAGTGTTTACTCTTATTTATGTAGTTTGCTTATCATAGTAGTTCCACATTTTGAGGATGGAAAGTTGAGTGAGAGCTATGCTGGATGTGATAAATGTTATTACTATTTTTCAGTAATGCTCGTGAGAAGGAACCAGATACTTTGGGCACTATTTCTTGCTTTGTCATTTTTGTGGACACTTCAAATGAGAGGGATAGCTGGGTGAGATAGATAGCATTACTACTTTTACAGTTATTCTGGACTGACCAGCTAGATATTTAGGGCAATATTTCTGGCCTTGTCATTTGTGTATACAGGCCTGATCAAATGGATGGCTCAGTGAGATAAATGTTATTTTATTTTTCTTTCAGTTCTATTACTTCTGTGTTACAAGTCCAGTAATGTCAAATGGTTCTCTTACTGAACTACTTAGGGCTTTTCCTGACAGGTGATGATGACCCAGTGTTACAGTACACCTGCACCTGGAATGTACTGAATGTCTGCTAAACAACAGCAATTATCACTTCTGTCTGAACATGCAGTAGATGAAAGTCGCTATCACATTTGTAGTGTCTTTACATTATATAGTAGGAAAAAAGCCTCACCATGCAGTCTGAGTGGGCAGCCAGCACAGGTATGAGACACTTCGGATGTCTTTGAGTGTCATTGAAGCCCCATGCCTGTCCTGGGTTAATTAGTGGTGAGTGCAGTCCTTATCCTGCTTTTTCTCTTTACCTGTGCCCTTTCTGTAGCTCGTTGTCATGATCCCTTCAGGCAGTATTTTGGAGAGAGCAAGAATGTTTCTTTGTATGGTGATCTGTGCATACTGTCATTCTGACAGACTGTGTGACTTGGTGTTTTACTGGTTGGTAGGTGTGTGTCTCAGCATCATTGTAAATAACGGACTTTATCATATTCAAAAGTCCAATATCACTATGGATAGGAGTGAAGATTCCATCTAGAAACAAAGTAATGCATATTATGCATATATATATATATATATATATATATATATATATATATATATATATAAAGTGGTAAATCTACCTTGAGCCTGACATCCTTGTGTTGTATGTTGGTGGGAATGATGTCATTACTCATCCACTTGGAAGGTTAAGGTTCCGAATCAAGGAGATTTTTAAAAAGATGGCTTTATGCACAGGTTTGGCAGATCAACAGTGATCTATAGCAGCAGCACTGCAGAAGATTTTCACCTTGTCAGAAGTGATGGAGTTCACCTAAACAGCTGTGGTATTGACCTGTTCTTGACTGATCTCCATAATGATGTGACGACAGCATTCCAGGATATACTGAAAACATGGCCCTAATGCCCATGAATGGAAAACAACCATTATCAAGTAGGACCACTACAGGAACTAAAGCTGTATGAAATTTTATAACATCGCATACCACAAACAGATATTACAGTTACTGTTAGTCTTGGTTTTGTGAATAACTTTTATGAGAAACATGCCAACACGCTGAGTAAGGTGTCATTTCAAAGATGCTATCAGTACTTACGACATTATGAAGGAACTGAAACTGTACGCTGCACACATGTACAGATATAGTAGATAGGTTCATAGGGTTTTAGTGAGCTAATGATCACAAGGGCCTTTTTAAGCCTAGCCATGCATCACAAATCTCTGACAAGTTCTGGTACCCTTGATAAATGTAAGCAGGGATTGGAGAGGAAACATTTACAAGAAGGGACCTGGAAGATGAACCATTTACAGGTTGCCGGCGTCCATTATAGACATAGGTGCCAAGCCGGGAATGAATTTCCTGTTCCCCATCCAATTTCCAAGTTACACTTGAATTGGTTTAGGGAAGAACTCTGCTTCACATGGAAGGGGAGCCTGTTCCAGAGACATGGTAGTCTCTGGGATACATACCTGTGTCTCCAGCAGGTCCTATTTATATCACAGGCATGACTTATGTCTTTAGAATGTGTAATTATGGTGCTGTTTGTTTTGCTAATATGTAGGAGGTCCATCAGAGTGGGACCTGACAATGTCCTGTATGTCAGGCATAGATCTCCATTCAACAGCCTATAGGAGACAAAATACAGGGATAGGGCATTGAGGCAGTCTGCATAGGTCATTTTTCTTACGCCCTGTATTCTTTTAGTGAGGAACCTCTGTGGATATGGGTCTATATTATAACATCGAAATCTACAAAGATCGAATGTTATAATATCGACTCCGCAATGTCGAATGCTGAAAACAGCGAAGGTGCAGGACACTGAATTCTTTCCCAGGGAAAGAATTCGGTGGGCCATTGCTGTGGCTTTGCTGTTTTCAGTGTTCAATATGTTGGAACGTTACAGGTCAGTTTCAGGTAAGTGTGCAATTGTGTGTAGGTTAGGGTTAGGGGGCAGGTTAGGTGAGTTAGGGTTGGGGAGCGGGTCAGGTAAGTGTGCGGTTGTGTGGACATTAGGGTTAGGGCGCGGGTCAGGTAAGTGTGCAGTTGTGTGTAGGTTAGAGTTTGGGGCGGGTTAGGTGAGTTAGGGTTAGGCAACGGGTGGTGAGTTAGGGTTAGGGAACGGGTGAGGTGAGTGTGCAATAGTGACGGATCTTAGGGTTAGGGTTGGGTTAAGGTAAGTGGATAGCTAGTAGTGTATGTAAAGTTTAGTTTAGGTTTAGGTGTAGAATTTTAAGTGTATGTGTGTGGATTGCTGTTTTTTGTGTGTGTTTGTGTTGTGTGTATGTTTCTCGGAATAACAATTTTTTTCCCTGGGAAAAAATTCGCTATTCTGACTGTTCGATGTTTTCGGACTTCGGTGTTTAGGGTTCAGTATTATAACATTCGATCTTTGTAGATTTCAATGTTATAATATAGACCCATGGATATTCCATTTGTTGGATATGCCTGGTTAGGTACATACCAAAGGGGGCATTATATTCAATGATAGGCCTGATGAATGCCAAACACAGTGGAACAATGACTTCCTTGGACCTAGATGCTATACCTTTGTTTATAAGTTGCACAACATACAATGATTTCCTCACTACTATAGACATGTGATGGTCAAAGGTTAGATAACTGTCTATGTGTGTCCTCAAGCCCTAACTACTGGGATAGCTCTAAGGGATGTGTTGTCAATATGACAGCTACCAGGATTGAATGACTTCCGAAAGGATACCTTTTATGCATTTCTTGGCATTTAGTTTTAATCCATGGCTCTGACACCAGTTGTTTGTCTGTGTCAGCCTTTCCTGTAGAACATTTGTGTTATTGTGGGATTCAATGACAGCTGCTAATTTTTAATCATCTGCAAATTTAGTCAGCCAGAGACTATTGACATTGGCCTTAACTTCAGAGAAGTAAATGCCAGAAAGGAGTGTTCCAAGGAATGATCCCTGAAGGAACCAACTTGTGACTGGCCTCTTTGTAGAGGTAGACTCCACAATTTTAAATTCCTGGGTCCTGTCTGTGAGCCAGTTGGCTATCCATCAGGTGACATACGGTTTGTACCTAACCTTTTGAATTTGTCAACAATGCCCGAGTGGGGTATTGTGTCAAATGCCTTGGCCAGGTCAAGGTAAGCAGTGTGAGTCATTTTGCCCTCATCCATTGCTTTGGTGACCTTCTCAAAGAAGTCCACCAGGTTGACTAGGCATGACGTGCCCCTGATGAAACCAGACTGGGTTGGGTCCAGTATCTAGAGGTTTACTATATCATTATTGATCCATTTCCATGATAATTCTTTCCATGGCTTTGCATATAAGACTAGTGAGACTTATGGATCTGTAGTTTCCAGGGTCTGTAGATGGCCCACCATTGTGCAGAGGGATGACTGTTGCTGTTATCACATTCTATTTATGACTTAGGTTGTGAAAATTATGATATTTTCTTTCATATTTCAGTGACTAACTCTGCTAGTGAACATGTTGCCATGCTGAGTAACATGTCATTTTGTAGATGGCATCAGTACATAAAACATGGTGAAAGAGATGTAACTATATACTCCACACATGCACAGCTATCATGCTTTGTTTATGACCTAGGTTGTGAAAGTTATGATCTTTTTCATATTTTAGGGAACTACTCTGTTCAGAAATATGGCAAGATGATAAGTAAGGTATAATTTTGAAGCAACTATCAAAATGTACAACTTTCTGTAATGATATGAAATGTGAGTAGCCACTTGGACTAATATCACAGTTTGTTTACTTGTTGGATTGTGTAAATTAATATCTTTGTCATATTACTGTCAACATCTTTGCAATGAAGTAAGGCAATGTCATGAATGTCTAGATCTAGGGATGCAATTGTTCCTCTGTACTCGGCTCTCATTAGGCCAGTCATCGAATATTATGCTGGCCAGACACAAGCAAAAACTGGAACACTCAAGGGCATACCTTAATGAAAGGATACAAGGCCTAAACAACATGTCCTACATGGATCGACTCAAAGGCCTGTCACTATATTTGGTATCCTACAGACTGCTAAGAGGTGACCTGCTTCTGGCAAACAAGGCTTTCTCCAACCCATTGTTCATTGGATTTGCTGCACATCAGCAAGTCAAATGGCACCAGAAATACTTGGTCTAGGGATCTAAGCCTCTTCTTCTTCTTCTGCAACATCAACAAAATGGTTAGGAGGGACAGGTATATTTCATAGAGGATACCTCCACCTAAAACAAAGTTTATCCCTGTCCATTTTCAAGTGCAACTTAGATCTAATGATGGGAAACAGAAAATTTACCCCAGGGCTGCATCCTGTACTACTAATGGACAGAGGCAGCATCTAAACGCTTTATCCCATGCATGGGTCCCCTCAGATTATCTATGGTATGATCCTAGTTATTCTTATTAGGGGTAATATATAATTATCAGCTATGGGATGGGAAAGACCAGTCTATATCCAAATGGGATAGGTTATTTTGACCACAAAAAGGGAAACTGGATAAGCTTAAAATAGCTCACAAGGGCAGCTAGCCTAGTACTTACATATGAACCTATGAAGTTTAGTATTGACAGCAGAACACAAAGACTAGTTTCTACAAAAATCATGCTTCTCTATCACATTTTGGGAATTGTGATATTTCCCATTATTATGCCCATATTTTTGTGAGGGGGCATGGTAGCAACACACATGATGGATCATTTTGAAGCTGACATCAAATCACACAATTTGTACACTGATATATTGCCTCTGTCTGTTACAGGTGATGAGATATTATGCTTTGTTTAATTGTCAGATCACAAGAAATATAATATTTATCTTATTTCTGTGAATATCTTAGTAAAGGAACATCACACAATGCTGGTTAAGGTATCATTCAAAAGCTGAAATTCACACAAACAAATTAGTTATGAATTGTATGGGTCTACATGGTATGTTAATTGAGATATTGTAATTTGTTTTACAAAAAGGTAAAAAATATGCATAATATCTGCATTCCTTGGCAAATATTAAATATTGACTTAGATACACACTATCAACATTTACACTGTTGCAAAGATCTGTGTCTATTGAAAAACTGTTTCATTTACATTTTAGTATAGTTGCTATGATTAAAGAGTTATGAATATTTGTTTTCTGTGTGGTATTAGAAACAGACTCTGAAAATGAGCTCAAGATGCATTATTTTCCTCTGGTGGAAGTAAGCACTCAAAAATTTCTGAGCTGCTCCAGAGTGAATGAGTTAATGAATTACTTAGAGAATAAAAATGGAGGCCTGTAACAATTCTTCTTTAGAAAAGGCTGTAAACTACTTCAGTGAGACTTTCTTATGTAACCTTAACTCATTTTCTCCATATGGAAATTAAAATTAAATCAACTTCAGTCCCATGGCTATCCAAAAAAAAAAACAAAAAACAAACTAAGACAGACAGGGACAAAGCCTGAAAAATTTTGAAAACTCAACAAACTCCATAAACTCTACAAACCTATAGCATATATAAAAACAAAGTCAAACAGTCTGTCAACAAAATAAAAATTAATTACTCAAGCTTCAAACAGAAAATAGCAGCAACGATTCTGGAAAACTATAAAAACTTTAATCAAACCGGATAAAGTCCCCCAACCAAAACCTTTGCTTCATGAGTCAAATTATCACTAGCCTGTAAAATTAACTCTTACATCATATAGGTGGCAGCCAGATTACTAAATATACCAAATCCCAAACCCACAACACATCAGATACCATTAAGCTGAAGTACCTTTGATCTGCAAACAGTTTCTATTAAACAAAATAAAATTATGCTGAAAAAAATTAAAGCCAGCCATACCTGACTGTGACAACATTCCATTTAAATGCATTCACGCTGCAGTCGATTCTGTTTGATATGGTCCATCATGACTTACTACTAACCAGAATCACCAGTGTTGGAATTTCTTTAAACACACTAACATGGTCCCATAGCTGTCTCTCCAGTAGATCTCAGTGTATCAAATGGAGCAGCATTTCTCTTTCCTCCCTATCAATATATCCATCCCTCAAGAGTCTAACTCTGGTCTTCTTATCAGTATATTTATCAATAACATGCACAAAATTGCAGTCAGTGCTATGTTTGCACAATATGCAGGTGATGCTATTCTGCTTTGTACAGCACAAAGAAGGTTTTATTGCCAAGAAAAAATATCAAGTAGTTTTTAATCAACATCCAGAAATGATCAGCAGAATCATGCCTAATCCTAAATGATGAAAAACTTACACTTTTTTCTCAAACAACACATATGAACATCTAGATCAACTCTAGATCACATCAGTAAAAAGAAATGTAATCAAAGAAGTAAATCAAACTTACTAGGAGTAACCAGCACATTAACTGTAGCACTAATAAAATAAACAAAAAAAAAATGGGAACACTATATAAAATAAAATCTAATGTAACAAGCCATGATGCAAACTGCTTAAACATTTTTTCTTCTTTTTCTAACACTCTTATAAGCATTTTCTATAGTAACCAACTTTCAAAAGATGCAGCTAAATTAACTGGAACAATACTAAAATTGCTGCTACTTAAACAAAATCTAAAACACCACTGCATCCCTCTATACCAACTTCTGTGATTATAATGCAAACTGCTGAGAATAAAATCTTCATATTTACTCTATTAGAAGACTTCAAGATGCACCACTGCAATTTGCTAAAAAATACAAATAGCTTTCAGTGCCTCAATGAGCCACTTTTCTTCTAATTATTCTAATTTACAAGTTTCAAAACCAGGATCACTGCCCCATATAAGACTGAAACGACCTTTACAAGACAACCCTTATTAATGCAGAAGTACACAGGACAACATTTTTTCTCTGGTATACCCTCCATTTAATACTGTTGTAAGTGTTACAGCTTACTCAAGATTGGGACCTGCTACCTATAGCCACCTGCCTACTGACATTAAAATGATAGAAAAACATAAAAAGCTTCAAGGATGCACAGAATCAACTTGCAACTGTCACACAACAATGGTTAAGTAACTTACCACCTCATATCATAGATAATAGAATACAATTGAGAAACTTTTATAGGCTCATAATATGACATTTTGTACTTGTATATTTTGTGTGTATACATGTGTATATGTTTTTGTACCTTTATGTATGATTTCACTGTATTTTTATGCATATCTTACCTTATCTGTATTGAATGCATTATTATGCAGTAGATTTAACCATTTACTCATTCTGTATATAATAATATTGTTGATAAGTGAGATCCTAATGTATTTTCTACTCTTTGAGCTTCAGCCTTGGTTGGAAAGGATCACTACACCTGCTGACTTACTCAGCGAATAAACAGTAATACATAAATATATAATCTTTGGATGTTTGCATCCTTACCACTTCTCCTTCTCATAATGGATTGAGCGTTTTTCTGGCTTTATCATATTAGGATTTCTGGATTAGGTGCTTCTTCAACAGATTAGCTCTCACTGATCTGTTGTTCTTGACACAAGGAGCCAACAATTGACTATTGGTTGGTAATGTGGTTTTGGTTTGTCCTGACAGAAATCTCTGACCAGGTGAACCAAGACGTTTATCATGAAATTCAAGAGATTGCGAACAACATCACTATTATCTTGTTTTGACTTCTCTAGTAATTGTTTTGCACTTTGAACTGCACATTCTGCCAAACCATTTGACTGCTGGTACTCAAGGCTACTTGTGGCATGAGTAAAGTCCCATTCTTCAAAAAATCTTTCGAACTGTTGGCTTATAAACTGCGTGCCATTGTCAAAAATAACTGTGCAGGTTACCATGCACTACAAAATCATGCTTCATATTAGTAATGACAGTACTGGATGATATATTGGGAAGTAGATCAATCTCAAACCAATTGGAGTAAGAGTCTACTAACATCAAATAAGGTTGACCATTTTACTCGAAGCTGTCAGTGGCTATTGTTAACCAAGGTAGTTCCAGAATCTGGTTTAGCTGAAGTGGTTCCTTCTGCTGATGTGGCTTTGTACTATTACACATCGAACAAGATGAAAGTGCTCTCTCAGTCTCTTGTGACATAGAAGGCCAAATACTAGTCCTCTTGCACTTCTTTTTGTAGAGTCTGTACCTGGGTGACCAGGATGCAAGATAGTAATATAGTCTCATTGCAAGGACTTTGGAACAATTACCTTCGGACTTTTCTTAATGATACTTTTGTCAGACAAAATCTCATCTCTGTATGGAAAATAAGGTTGCACTTCTTGAGGTAAACTAGATTGCTTTGATAGCCATCTTTGATTGATAAAGTGGTTCAACCTTTGTAAAACTGGATCTGTGGCTGTGTGATCTTTCAACTCATCAAGACATGTGGAAGAAAAATTTCTCACTTCCATGACTTCAAAATCAATGTTCTCATTCGCATGCTGTTCTGTGGTGTTTCTGGGTGATCTGGATAATGTATGAGCAAGATACATTTTCCTTTCTTGTAGACAAGATTGAAATTACAATCTCAGCATCATGCGTTGCAGACTGGCTGGAGCCGAATGCATAGACTTTCTCAAGATAGTGACTAGAGGTTGGTGGTCTGTCTCGATCTGGATAGGTCTACCATAAACATAATCTTGGAACTTTGAACATGCAAACACAATTGCGAAAAGCTCTTTGCCACTCTGGGCATACTGCATCTCAGTTTGGGTAAGAGATCTCGATGCATAGGCAACAGGTTGATCCTGTTGTAGAATGACTGCACCAAGACCAAATTTCGAAGCATCACATGAAAGTGTAACTTGTTTTGTGAACATCATAATATCTTAGAGTTGGTAGACTAGTAATTCTTTGTTTCAGGACATCAAATGATCTTTGGTGTTGCTCTAACCAAACCCAGGGTACATCTTTATGTGTCAGCTCTCTAAGTGGTACTGAAAGTTGGCTCAAGTCTGGATTGAACTTGTCTAGGTAGTTGATCATGACAAGAAAATGTTGTAGGGCTTGAACATTGTCTGGAGCTGGTATCTCAAGAATGGCTGTTTGCTTTGAAGGGTTTAGTAGTAAGCCTGTACTGGTAAATAAATGACCAACACAAGTGACTTCTTGTAGCCTGAATTTGCATTTCTGTGGATTGAGCTTAAGAGTCACTTGATGTGGTCTTTCCAGAACTTTTCTGAGATTTTTCTCATGTTCAGCTTCACCACGACCTCCTACCAGTGTGTCTACTATAATAGCGCAAGGATACCCAGAAAAAAATTTGCTCCATTGCACGCTGAAAGACTTCACTTGCAGAATTTATCCCAAATGGCATTCTCAAAAATCTGTACCTGCCAAACGGAGTACTGAAAGTAGTGAGCAATGATGATTTCTTGTCAAGCTGAATTGGCCAAAATGAACTCTTTGCATCTGAGACATAAAAAATAGTGGCATTTGGCATCAAGGCTGTGACTTCTTCAAGTGTGCGCATTGGATGATGAGGTCCTTTTAGCATTTTGTTCAAATCTCGTGGATCAATACATATTCTGATGTCATCTGAGCTTTTCTTATGAGCTACCACCATGGAAGATACCGATTCAGTTGGAGTTTCAACTGGACAAATCACACCTTGTCGTACCATTTTATCTAATTCGGCTTTGACACTGTCCTGCATGGCTATTGGAACTTTACATGCTGGGCTGATAACTGGACTGACCTCTGAGTCTAACTTCATGGAATACCCAACTGGAAGTTTGTCTAGTTTGTCTTCAAAAAGATCAGCATAGGTAGAAAAAATGTACTGGGCAAAATTAGAGTAGTGGTCTTTGAAGCTAACATGGTGGAGTCCCATTTTCAAACTGTCTCTTGAGCCCTAACAATGACTGGCTGTGCCTCTAGATCACAGAAAATAACAAATCGTAGCTTCTTCCAACAGAGTAACATGAAAGCACTACTGACCCTTCGGTCTGAATTTCTTCACCTCCATAAGCAACAAGATTCACACATCTTGCCAAATAAAGCCTTTCACCATGACACACTCTAGCAAATATTTCTGCTGACATAACATTGCACTTGGAACCTGTATCAACTTTGAGCTCTGTCGGTTTGCCATTTATCTGAACAGTACAAAATACTTCATTCTTTGCCCTTAAATCCATAGACAGCATTAGGCACTAGCAGAACCAGCAGCCACAAGGCTCCTGTGTAGCAGCCGTGGGTTTCTCAATCCTCTCAGTTCATTCCTCGGCCCCTCGTGGATGTCTGCATGGCTCTGTGATGTCATCATGCAAACTTTTTTTGTTTTGTTTTTTTTTTGTCTGTATGCTGTACTCAATCAGGTCTGCTTCAGTGAAGCAAGAGATATAACTGGCTGCAGATTCAAGGGAAGCAATCATCTCTTCTTTTAAGTGTTCATGCTTCAAAATCACCTCTGTTACCCAGTGCCCTACCTAGCCACTTTAACTCAATCTTCCCCTTTACCTTTACGACAAGCAATCTGCACAACCTTATAGCACACATGATATTCTCCTAAACTGATTACATATAATTGAAAGTCAAAGGATGTAAATTGTTACAGCATTACTGTGTAGTCTAAACAAAATTTCAGTCAGGAGATCAGCCATTGTCCCTATAGCACTGACCGTATGAAGTTTATTTGTGTGTAATTACAAACACATAATCAGTGGAATTAAGTCAACCAGTGAAAATAGTGCTTTAGATGAATTTAGCTTAATTACTCTAACACAACATAGTGACTTAGATACACATTAATTAATTCAGTATAAAATAAAAGTTTATTCATAAAACATCATTGAATAAAGGGGAAAACACCCGAATTAATGATGCATCTATCAAGTTGTAAATATCTCAATTTTTCTCTCTCAGAAAATCTACCCAAATTGCAACTAATAGTGCTAAGGCAGTATTCAAAATGAAATGCTGTACAACAATGGCCAATGAAGTAAAGTTCTCTTGGAGAATAGGTAGTGTGGTTAAATTATATAAGACTTAAAAGTGCAACATATGTAGCAAAAAACTTGCATACCTTTCCAGTACTTAAATTAAAGGCACTTACAAGATATTCACGCTTGTAGGAAAAGTTAAAATCTTCATGTCAAGTTAAAATCTTGATGTAGAATAAAACAGTCCCTATGTATTCCAAACAATAAGCGCTTTCGGTATCTTCTTCAGATCGGTAGAGATTGGGACTGGAAGTTCCTTTTTATAGTGCTTGCTTCCTTTACTTTTGAGACAATCATTCAATCATCACACTGTCAATCAGCTGTTTAAACGCTTGACAGTGTGATGATTGAATGATTGTCTAAAGGAAGCAAGCACTATAAAAAGGAACTTCCAGTCCCAATCTCTACGATCTGAAGAAGATATCGAAAGCGCTTATCGTTTGGAATACATAGGGACTGTTTTATTCTACATCAAGATTTTAACTTGACATGAAGATTTTAACTTTTCCTACAAGCGTGAATATCGTGTAAGTGCCTTTAATTTAAGTACTGGAAAGGTATGCAAGCTTTTTGCTATATATGTTGCACTTTTAAGTCTTATATAATTTAACCACACTACCTATTCTCCAAGAGAACTTTACTTCATTGGCCATTGTTGTACAGCGTTTCATTTTGAATACTGTTTTTACTTGTTACTGATAGCTGTACTTTAGCATTAGGAGGTACCTTTTCTTTATTAATATAATAGTCTTAAGACAATATATTTAAAGAGGAAACAAACTAAATTTTCAGGTCATCCAAATCTCTTGAGGAAACAAGAAAAACAGGCTTCTCACCATCAACTTGCAAACACCAAAATGACTTGCCTTATATTTACCAATTACTTGAAAAACTACCTCTTAACCACCTAAAAGATAGCTCTGATACTTCACACTCCCAACACTCAACCACCTACCAGATATTACACTTACACCAACTGAACTGTACCCCCTAACTGACTATACAACTACCTTTCAGTTTAATGTAATAGCTGTAAAGGAAACCAAATCTCTCCTATTAAAGCTTACTAATTCTAGGTCTAGATTTAGATTGACATTAAAAATTCCTCAGATTGCCAAACCTCTAACTTATTTACCTAATCTCTCCATCACAATAACACTAACTTCAAAATTCAAACATGCGGCAACAATACCTCTGACAAAAAATACACACAGTTATAGTCAGAGAATAATGAAAGACATTAAAGATTATTATACTTTATTGTTCAAAAAGTATAGCAACATGCAAGAGGCAGCACTTCATGAAGTCTTCAGTTAGTGTAAATAACTAAGGCTATGCTTAGCCACACATATACATACATATATATTCACATCCCCACTGTCTATCCTTAAATTTCCCGACACTTACCTTTAACATGAACCAACCCTTAAAAGTAATGGGTGAATGCAAACTCTTTGCTGAGTTAATTAATGGTTACATGTCAGCTAACATTCCACTAGCATTTTTGGGAGAGTTTATGTCCAATTACCATGAAATCCACTGAATGCCTCAATAGCAAGTTGGCTGGCCAAGGAGATGGCTGACCTTAATGATTTTACAGCCTGCATAAGATCACTGTGGAGGGCCTGTGTCTGAATCAGAAATGCCTGATGTCAGTGATAGCAGCCAATATTACACCCTTTATTAATCCAGCCCCTAGTCCTATATATCTTCTTGAAGGATTACAGTATCTAGAATTTTACCAGCCTAACAGTAATGTCTATCGTTGACATCATGTTCCTGTAACTTTCAAAGTAATCTGGATTGTCTTTAATTTCATCATTATGATTCTTCTCCAGTCCCTAGAAGGTAAATTTAAATCCCCACTGATAATCATATTACTTTAGGGTATCCAAAAGAGTTCCTATATCATTTTATCCAATACCATTTTATTTGCTTAATCTATTTACAGGTTTCACACCAAAGTTCAGGTGTTTCTTATAAATTCCCATATAAACACCAGAACTCTTCCTCCCCTGGATATGCTATTTCTCTGTGATTAGTAATGCTTAAACAGACACTACAACCATAGCTCAGCTCTCCCTTTACTGTAACCAGAGTTCTCAACCTTTCGTCGTCAAAACATAGAGCACTTCCTCCCATAATGTGGAACAAATGGACAAAATGTGGATCCCTTACTAACAGCTTACTAATAACTTCACCAGGGAAAGTTCCACCATGCTTAAAACGTGTTACTTTATATTTCTAAAAAAGTTATGTTGATGACTTAATATGATCCAGTATTATTTATCATGGATATTACTTCAAAAACCTTAACAATGAATGAGTGATAGACCCTTGAAATGTGGAACATTGAGGAACATTTTATTTATTTATTTATTTATTTTACATTTGTTGATTGGGATTGTCCGGCTGAGCTAAATAGCCCTTTTTCAGTGGAGGCCCAGGGAGAAAATCTCCAACATGCTATACAAATTATACATTAACAGAAAACAGTCATGCAAAAAAAGAAAATTCATAGTTTATACAGTAACAAAATAATAAACAGTAAATATTAACATCACAAAGATTGTCAGAGAGCATACAGTAAATATTAAGATCACAAAAATTGGCAGAAGGCAACATGGACTTTTAAGCTGAAAATGAGGAATGTTTTTCATAATGAGGTACACCTGAGAAGTATGTCTGTAACTGTGATTTTGTTCTGTATGATATCAGGTTGAGACCCTTAAATGATGTTCTTCCATTCTACTTTCTACTACCTATGCTTCTAGCATTTGTATACCATATGCTTATTAACAATTCTTCCTGTTTTTTGGTCACCAGAAACAGAGTCTGTCATGGTAGGGCTTCATTATGTTATCATGTTAGGAGTTGTATTTCTGCCTGTTGCCTGGCAGTTCTAGAATGTAGCTAACATCACTTACCTCTCTTGCAATGAAGATAGGCTGCTCCTATGCTGTTTATTGTGTCTAAAGTGATTAAACACCATGACTGCTTACTCAGCAGACTACTCTATACTCGTGGCTGTCCAGACATGCCAGACCTTCTGCTGCTGTTGTGCTCTTTTACCATTCCCATGAGATCACTAAGCCTGGATCAGAACTTTATGACATACTCCACAATAGATTCCTTGTAGCAATGATAGCCCTCCCACATGTCATGAATTACATTTTTAGGCACTCTTTTCTATGTCTCTCCCATGGCTGTCTGGTGTGCCTCTGCAGTGTGATTTTTCTGCATGTCAGTAACTGTGTGTCGTATGTGATGGGGGTTAGTTTTTCTAATGCTGCTTTTGTGTTTGTCTTGTCATAGTGCTGTCATCATTTTGCATTTGGGAGTCTGTGTGTGGTGTCTCAGTTCTGTCCTGTGATAGTGCGGCCTTCATCTTGTATGGATATCTGTTCAGTGCTGCAGTAGTTTTGTCCTGGTCTTGTGTGTTTATGTCCTGTGTACGGGAGTCTGTGTGGATGTTCAGTCTTGCTGTAGTGCTGTCTTCATCATGTGTGTGTCTGTCCTGTGTGCAAGAGTCTGTGTTGCTGTCTGCCTTGTCTGTTCAGTCTTGCTATAATGCTGTCTTTATCTTGTGTGGGTGTCTGTCCTGTGTGTCGGCGTCTGTGTAGGTCTTAAAGAGAGCACTACAGCAAGACTGAACATTACCGTGTGTGGGTGTCTGTCTCGTGTGCAAGAGTCTGTGCAGCTGTCTCTCTTGTGTGCCTCTGTCTTATGTGAGGGAGTCTGTGTGGGTGTCTCTGGTCAGCCTTGCTGTATTGCTGTCTTTGTCTTGTGTGTCTGTGCTGTGTGTGGGACTCTGTGTGGCTGTCTTTGTGTATCTCTGTGGGACTGGCTACCATGATGCTGTACAGAGGCTTGTCATAATGAAACAATATTGCTACTAAATGCCAGTCTGTCATAGCTCGCAATCTCTTGGCACAAAAAATCTGGATAAAGCCAAAGATAATGGGGGGACAGCCTCAAAATTCAGGACACATTTTAAATATTGCTCTTATAAAATTAAAAAGTTGCTAAAATAAAAGGTCTTGCGGTGTTACCATGCATTTTCTGAAGGATTTGAAGTCTGAAACTCAAATGCCTGTCATTATTTAGTGGGTTCAACCCTCACTAATTTGCCACAAAAAAATTCAGAAAACTACAAATTTTGAGGAACAGACCAAAAATGAGTCAAATCTGGACATTTTGTGAAAATTTGGTCAGTTGAGGAGTATTGATGTCAGTGTATGTGCACATCTGAGTGGCTACCTTGCTTTGGTACACAGGTTTGTCATAATGTAGCATTGGTAATAAATGCCAGTCAGTGTGTATATGTGTGTGCATGTATGTGTGTGTGTGTGTGTGTGTGTGTGTGTGTGTGTGTGTGTGTGTGTGTGTGTGTGTGTGTGTGTGTGTGTGTGTGCGTGTGTGTGCACGTGTGTGTGTATGTGTGTGTGTGTGTGTGTGTGTGTGTGTGTGTGTGTGTGTGTGTGTGTGTGTGTGTGTGTGTGTGTGTGTGTGTGTGTGTGTGTGCGTACACCTCTGTAAATGGCTACCTTGCTGTGGTATAAGGGCTTGTCATAATGTAACACTGGTACTAAATGCCAATCAGTGTGTGTACCTTGGCACGTTAATTCTTAATGATCTGAATGTAATAACACTATAGTGATTGTTAAATGGTGCTGGGTGAGCTTGACAGGTAAGGGTATACAATGGCAATGTGGTCACACTTTATATTCTCCTGAGTAGGGCCCCCAAATTGAAACTTGCTGGAGGCCCCCAAAATGCTAGCACCGGCCTTGCTTAAATCTACTGCATTGACTGTTTCATGAAGCATTGACACACCATCCACATAAAGAGAAGGGTTGTAGCTCTCTAACTGATCAACTCATTTCTTAAAATATTCCCTTTTAATACAAGAATGTGGGCCTTTTGATTTACAATACTTGACCAAAAGCTAAACATTTTTCACTTTTAGATTCATGACTTCCACCACAATTACCACAGTTGGCAATAAAACTGGGTTGGGGCCCATGCTTTGAGTTTGCTGACTCACTCTAATACTTCACTGAGACTGTGCGAACTCTGGAATTTGCTAGAATGCTCTGGGGGCTACAATTGCTGCCATGTGCTTTGGCCTGTTTCTTTTAATAATGTGCTGCATACTATCAACAAGAGCTTTGTCACTGTGCCTTCTAGAGCTATTCTCATTTGTAAACATATTTGTGTGTTTTTCTGTGAGCTCATATATCTGACAAATCTCAGTGGTCTTATTCAAAGTTAAATCATTGTCACGAAGCAAAATCTTTCTCACAGCATCATCTTTAATACCAGATACAACTCATCCTTTAAATCACCAAATCTGCACATCTTAGCTTTATTTCTCAGGTCAGTTACATGTGCTGCAAAAGTTTCACCAGGCTTTTGTTCCCTTGTATAAAATAAGTGCCTTTCCATGGGAACATTTCCCTGGGGGTTACACATTTCTCTAAATTTATATTTTAAGCACTCTGGATCCTCCCTTGATTCAGCCTGTACAACTATATGACAGCTTTCCCCTTCTCCAGTATAGATAGCAGGCGCATACACAAATGAACATTCCCTTTCTATGGCTTCTGACCCAGCTAAATTAAGCAGAATAAATGCCTTTGTATGGTCATCTTTATCAGAAAATGCAGCCTTAAGAAAATGTCATACTCTTGATCAAACACTCTCCAGTTCTCAATATTGCTGTCAAAACACAAGTGCACTGGGTTTTTGAAATCCATCTGCCATGCCCACTAAGTATGTACTAACACACTGAAAATATGGCCCTTGTAATTATATACAAACAAACTATTCTGTGAGCTTGTAATAACATTCAAATGCACAATAAACTCTTCGAAATACTGTACTTTGCGAAATATGCTCTGTAATGGCTGTATTCTGTGTAACAAGTTTACTGTAATACTGCACAAACATGGGAACACTTTTTATACTTCTGATAACTTGGATATCTTTGCTTAAAATGAAAATACATGCTTTGCAATAATGTAGCCATTTCCCTTTATTTTATTCATTTTACGCAATTCAGACTTTTTTTCAAACATTTTCCGTAGTAATTCAAATATTTTTATAAATATTGTACATATTGGTTTATGCAAATATCATTTACAATGTTCTGTAGGTCTTGTTTCATATTTTATGAAAAAGAAATAGTGCTGAGCAAGTTTTAATATCTGAAATTCATTTCTGACCTGTTTTGTGAAGTATGCACATCTGTAGGGATGATTCACTCTTCTCTATTCCACGAGTTCCAAGCAAGTGCCTTAAGTCATTTTAGCCATGCCACTTCTAACATCATGCCCTTTAGACATTCTGATTCTAAAACCATGTCACTCGTCTCTCTCTAACATGGATGACAAACAGGTGGGGTATTTTGTTTAGATGCTTTAATACATACAAACACATCAGGATGGACAGCAGCATCATAAAATACAAGCAAACTGGTTAACAGACAGACCTTATATACTGTACATACATGCTTACATCTCAACAGCTTACTACAAAATGGCAGTCAGGCTTGCACATGCACTTGTATTTATACACTTGTGCAAGCCCTTGGATAGCTTCTTAAAGGTACATACACAGACATTGATCTACAGTGGGCGTGCTACTTGTTGTGTCACTAACATTGTTGTTTAAAATAACTGGGAAACTGAAGAAACCTAGAAAGTCAAATGAAAAGGGTTAAGAAAATAGAAGAAAGCAAATGAAGGAAAGACTGGCTGGACAAGATTCTTCTCAAGAAGAACTGTTTCAAAAAAGAAGACAGAGTATGCATAGAAAGTCTAAATATTTTTCTGTAACAGAGAATTTGGGAGGAATACACTTTATCATTTTATGAAACTTCAGATAAGCAGATGGATTGATGTTCTACAAAATATGTTAATTGAGTATGCTTCAATTCTGACCATAAGAAAGCAACTGAAACCTTTTTTCTTTTTTTTTTTTTGGAAGGATGCAATCATACTAGCAGAAAGAACAGCCCCTGACAATAGTGGCAGAAAGGAACAATACTAAACATTGGGAATACTAGAATGTTTGTGGAAAATGATTAGTTAATATATACCAGGTCAAAGAGTAGCAAGTTTATCCCAGAAATTAGGGGATGCTGATAGGCAGGTGTGAGATTCAAGTTGCTATATCCAGTTGTTTTACAATATTTTTCCTGAAGGGTCACATATGATTTTGGATGCAAAACAGACGATGGGAAAAATAAAAATGTTTGGAAAATAAAGAGTGAGCCATCAATTTCTAGTGGATTCTGCTTCTCAATCTTCTGTCAATAAGAAAGTCCATAGACTTTGACAGTGAAATATTTTCCATTGTTCTAAAGGAAAATGCGTGAGAAACAAAAAAGCTCAGGAGCTGATCAGAAGAATCAGGAGTACCTTGGACTTGAATCTGAGACAAGTATTGGGAGAAGAAAGGCAAAAAATCAGTTTAATGAATTGAGTGGGACAGCTGTAAAGCATCAATCCTGTAGTAGTAGTTTAGATATGTGAATCGTGGTTCTGTAAGAAGAAGTAGATGAAAATGACTGGGAGTTTGCTGGATGTATTAATTTGGTGGCAAACCAGTAAAGTATAAGCTCCATTTTGTCGTTAATGTTTAGAAGGTTATTGAATGGATTAAAGAAATGGCTTTTAGTAAAATAGTTACTGCTCTTATTTATAAAATTACCTGATATATAAACTTCATGATATTTTGATGAGTATAAAGTTCTCCTGTATAGTATGCAGATAGTAGTATTTAAATGTGAAGTGGGAGAAGTTTTATCAGTGATTGTAGAATATGCTAATTATACTAAAGTAAGAAAAAACTCTTAGTTGTAATTTATCCAGGATTTATACCGTAATAAAATAGGAAAGGTCAGAAAGAAACAAATTAAAGTTAATATAATGTTGTGACCTTTTGTTGCTGGAAGATGTAAATGTGTATTGATCATAGTATGTACAGAATTAAAATTCATAATAACATCCTTATTTTATAGAAGTGAATATCAAGAGTCATGCTTTTAGTTTAAGGTACAATTTTTTAAAGCAAAATTCTTAAAAACAACAGAAGTCATGACAATATGAAAAACAGCAATTATTTCTTACATTTGCAAAATAGCTAGATGTATTTTCCTACTAGCACATTTTTTGGCTAAAGACAAACAACCTGCAAGGTGAGGGAATTAATTAGGAGATGTGTGGACAGTGTGTTCAGAGCAACCTTTCTGTGGATCTTCCAGATACAAAATGTTTAAATGAGTTCTGGCAAGCAGTTCATTGAAAATAAAAGCAAAGTATGAACAGTTTGAAACTGTGTAATATGCATTTTTTTAAATAAAAAGACTAACAGGTAGAAAATATTGAAAAGCATGAATAATGCTATTTTATGCATTTGCAAAGTAACTAGCTTGTGCTTTTCTACTAGCATGCAGTTTTGGCAGAAGGCAAATAGTCTGCAGCTACAAACAATGAATTATGAAAGGTCTGGGCATTGTGTTTTGAGTAACTTTCTTGTGAAACTGTGAGACAATGCAATTAACTTCTAAATGGGTGTTGGCAAACAGTTCATTGAATATAAAGAGTAAAATAAAAAATGCTATTTGAAATTGTGGGCAATGAATTGTTCTAGAGATAATTGCCTTCCCAGCATTCTTACTACTTTAATTCATTGAATAACAGTGCATGGCTTAGTTTATGTATTTAAGGTTATACAGTGCTAAAAGTGAATGTTTACTGAAAGCATACAAGTTGCTTTCATATCAGGGAGGGGAGTAGAGTAAGATCAGACCAGATATTAATCTGAGTATGTGTGAAAATAAGCCTCAAAATGCATGTTAGAAAGGTTAATCTTAAGTATGGAATAGGTAATATGTAAGAAACGTCTCTGTATAGAAGTTATTCAATTTCTGTGTGTCTAGTTAATTCCTATATATTAAAAAGCAGAACCCCCCCAGAAAATGGTAATAGAAGAAGCAAACATAAAATTGTCCTAAATAAAAAAAAAAACTATTTTGAAATATTAATATTATACAGAAGGTATTCAGAAATAATCCAAGTAGGGCAGACGGTCTGTTTCCAGTCAAAAATCCTTTATTAAGTGTACAGACAAATAGTCAGCACAGACAGTTAGTCATGAAGTAGCATGTTTTGTTGGAGATGGTTTATGATGGTTCAATTCAATTTATCAAAGGTGCAGGATACAGAATGGTCATTGCCCAAACACTCAGAACACTGAATTTACTTTTTTGTTCTTTGCCAGTATTTCTGGGGATTTGGAATTCATCCTTTCCTCAATATGGGGCAATCTTGGAGTTGGCATATATAATATGCAGGGGGTATGGAGGTACAGGGGGCTTGGCCATTTCCAAAAAAAAGATGTTTTTAATTAGCAATTTTTAGTGTTAGCTGTTTGAGATTTTGAATTTTAAACCTCTGATTTTTGATAGTTTGATCTTTCCACATTTTAAACAAGATCCAGTTTGCAATGCTGTAGTGTTTTTGTTGGAGGCTATGGCAAATAGTGGTACTCTAGTTGCACAAACAGACTGACTTTACCTATGGCAGTCTGACAAGCAAAGAGAGAAAATGATAATGTTTTGGGCCCAGAAGTGGTGGTAGCTGATGTTTATTTGAACTTCTCAACATGCATCTTAATGTTAAGGGTTTGATCTTGCCAGAAGATGAGGTATCTAAAGGAACTGGTGGCTTCTATACAGTGGTGGCAGTTAAGGATACAGCAGAAGAGGCTAAATAGAAGACAATACAAAAGTTAAGAATCTGGAAACTTTTGATTATGAATATGGATAGTAAAATACAAACAGTGAAAATGTTTTAGTACCATTAGTCCTACATACAGGTCTGGCAAATTTTTATCAACTAGAGGAGAAGGTATGATAATAAAGAGATGAGGAATTTATTTGGAAGGCGAAAAGGAAAAGCGTTAAGCAGAATGTTAATATAACAAGGTGGCTTAGGTTTAGCTGATTTGACGGGTACTTTAAAGCTACTCAATTAAGGCTCATTTATATAACTCAAGCAGAAATCTTAAATCAAAGTGGGAAAGGATGATGATAAAATGGGGTGGGGGTTCAAAAGATAAAGAGAGAGAGTAAGATTTTGGATGCAAGTCCTTGAGGAGAATAGCAATATCATACAGCATATTATAGTCATAAAGTAGCATTATATATTCTAATAACTAAGCCAGTGTGAACTTAGGGGAAAAGGGATTTTAACAATAGGGATGTCTGCAAAAAGTAGTATAGGAAATAGGTAAGAGAAGCCTGGAATTTACTGGAGAAAATTAGTGAGAGAACTGTAGTATTTGGAACAAATAGCTCAGTATGGAAAGGAAATAGAATGGGATGAGGTCAAGTTTGCAGGTTAAAGATTGAATTACCTGTGAGGGACTGATAACAAGAGTATAGGCAAAGAGACAAAAAGAAAAAGAGATAGGGGAATTTTAAGTGAAATACCTGATCTGGTAAAGTTTTTAGTTGAATCTTGAAGAGAAGTTGCTGTTAAAAAGGGATAATTATTATGGCTTATAAAATAGCACATGATAACTATAAGAATCAGTCAGAGAGGTTAAAAATATTGGGAAGAGAGTCTGGACAAAGTAATTTACAAGAAAACAATTGGAGGACATAAGTCTGGCTCCAGGGTATGCGACAAAGTTCAGAAGGTTTATGATTTTTGCATAGGCATTTTTAATGCACGGGCACACTTCAAATAATCTTTCCTTGGGTAGATAGTAAATATTGCAGGTGTGATGGGGAAAGAAAAGGCAACTGGGAAAAATAATAATGGGAGTGTAATGAGTCAGTAGATTTTAAAAATTCCCTCCAGAATACTCTGTCAGACATATTGGGTCAGCAAATGGCTGTAAGTACGAAAATGTTTTTTTTTTGTTTTTTTTTGTGCTGGGACATAGGATATGAATTACCTAGATATAATAAGACCTTATTAAGTTTAATTCTGTTGGCTGCCAAAAAAAAGCAATTACTAGAAAATAGAAATCTAAGTCTAAACCAAATGTATCTGAAGTACTGAATATTACAAAATAGATAAAAGAACTGGAAGAAGGATATTTAGAAAAGGGAATGGGCAAATTACACAGTAGTAAATGTAAATCATGGGAAAATACATGCACAATAATGTTCAGGAGGAGGAGTGAGGTTTAACGGAAGGCAGGAATTCAGCAATTTCTATAATGTAAGAGTGATGATATTTACAAAGAAAGAAAGTATATGAGATGCATAATGTATGTAAATGAAAAAAATGTTAATATGGTTTCCTTTCTTTTAATGTATGTTTGCCAATGTCTTTCGCAATAATTTAATAAAAGTGTTGAAAAAAAGTAAAGCAAAAGAAAAAAAAAGAGTATAAGCAAAGAGAAAGGGATAGGGGGTGCTATGTGAAAGACCAGATCTGGTAGAGTTTTTAGTGGAGCCTAGAACAGAAGATGCTCTTTAAAAAGAGATAAATAGTACGGCATTTAAAATATTTAAAAACAGATAAATAATACAGCATTTAAAATATTTAAAAAGAGATAAATAGTATGGCATTTAAAATATTTAAAAAGAGATAAATAGTACGGCATTTAAAATATTTAAAAAGAGATAAATAGTACGGCATTTAAAATATTGCATGATAACTATACAAATCAACTGGAGAGGTTGGAAAAAATTAGGAAAATAGACCAGAAACATAGAAAGTAATAATGTGAGGAAATCTGTAGGACCCCCAAATATGCAGCAGAGTCGAGAAGGTTTAGGATTTTTTCATGGAAGAGTCTTCATAATTATTTTCATAGTACAGGTGTACCTCAGAGGATTTTTTTTTCTAAGGTAGATAGCAAATGTTGGAGATCAGATGGGGAAGACAGAGGAATTTGGCAGCATGTTTTTTAATGTAATAGGTACATAGGTTCATAGTCTGTTACTAAGATAATAATCTCTTGAACACTTACAAGCCTGGTTGCACACCCCAAACTACCCAAGTATCATAGACATGTTAGTATGGAGGTAACTAAGGATTTGTGGGGGGGGTACTGCTTTTCTTATTGATGGCATCTGCCCATAAGGGGAAATGGGGGCCAGATCAGGGGTACATTTATGATTTCTCATCCAGTTGTCAAGGTTTCATAGAGTCAGGGATGAACTCTATTTTACATGGATGAGGAACCTATTCCTTATTGCGGGTATCCTTTGAGACACATAGCTGTCTCTCCAGAGTGTTCTGTTTATGTCACAAGTGAAGTTCAGATCCCTGGATCTAGTGTTTCTAGTGCTGTTTGTCTTGTGGATGTGCAACAAATCCATCAGTGCTGGGTCTGAGTAAGCCCTGTAACCAGCAAAAAGATTCCCTGTTAGCAGTCTGTAGGAGATTGAATACAAAGACAGAGCCTTTAGGTGATCAATGTAGGACAGGGTATTTATGCCCTGAATTCTCCTGATGAGAAATCTTTGTGGGCATTCCAACTGTTGCAAGTGTCTGGTTAGATACATGCCAAAGGGGGCATTGTATTCAATGATAAGTCTGATAAAGACCGAGTAGAATGGTACTACAACTTCCTTGGACCTGGATGCCATATCCTTATGTATAAGTTGGACGACATAGAATGATTTTCTTATCTTAGCAACATGTTGGTCAAAGGCCAAATTGCTGTCTACGTATGTTCCCAGATCCCTTACTACTGGGTCGACTCTTAGGGGCATTTTATCAATGGAGTAATTAACTTAGGTTGACAGTTTCTGCAAGGGCGTTATAATGCATTTTTGGCATTGAGATTTAGGCCACGGCTTTGGCACCAGTCATTTTGTCTGTGATAAACCCACTTGCAAGATGGTGGTATATTGGGAAAAATCTATAATACCTCCTAATTTATCTAGAGGCCTTGGACACTTGTCTTGACTTCAGAGAAGTAGATGCCAAATAGGAATGAACCCAGCACAGAGCCCTGGGATACTCCACTGGTCGCCAGTCTCTTGGTGAGGATGGTCTCACCAATCCTGACTTCATGGATCCTGTCTGTGAGCCAGCTGGCAAGCCATTGAGTTATGTAAGGATTTACGCCTGGCTCAGAGAGTTTATAACAACGCCTGAGTGGGGTATTGTATCAAATGACTTTGCCAGGTCAAGATAGACTGTATACACTGTTTTATTCTTGTCCATTGCTTGGTGACCCTCTCAAAGAAGTCTACCAAGATAAGTGGGTGTGCCCTTCCCTTAACAAAGCAAAACTGGGATAATTCCAGTGTCTTCAGGTTGCCAGTGTCCTCGATTATCATTTCCATGATAGGTTCATAGAAATGAGTTGGTGGATTTAAAAAAAAAATTGGCGTACTTTAACAGAAATGTTGGGGAAGAAAATATGAGTAGCTAAAGAAATTATTATTTTGAGCTGGGATACAGGCTGTTAATTGCATAAGTATAGCAATGTCTTACGCAGTTTAGTGCTATTAGTTGTCAAAAAGGCAATTACTAGAAAACTGAAATCAAAATATGAACCATCCCTAATAGAAATATCCAGTATTGTAAATGAGATAAAATAACAAGGTGGTATCTTTAGAAAAGGAAAAAAAAAACAAAACAAATGTCATACATAAAAATGGAATTTGTGGGAACAATACATGCAGATTCTTAGGAAGAGTAGAGAGGTTTAAGGGAAGGCAGGGACTGAGCAAATTATGTAATGCTGGGGTGAATAAACATTGTTAAAAAGAAAACATACATGACACACAAAGATAATGGAGTCTGTTTTATGGTTTGATTTCTTACAATGCATTTGAACTTGTTTCCAACTTAAAATGTGATGACAATAAAGAGGTTAAAAAAGATAAAAGTTTAGCAGTTCTGGTAAGAAGGCTGTTTATTCTAAGGAGTTAGCATTTACAAAACCAACCAACAATAAATAAATAAATAAATAAAATATAAACAGAACAGATACAATCACAATAAAACGTGATTAAAATGACAAATGAGATTCTAAAATTAATAATATTGGCTCTATGGATGACATAAGATAAACTTTCTAAAAATAAATTTAAACGACCTCTAAAAGGAGGCCTCACTTTTCCACACTTTAATGAAGTAGTATATCCATTTCCACAGAGAAACCACACCTGTGCCTGTCAGCACTCTCTAGACAAGTCACTGTTAAAGTGAATGTTTTTATTTTTAATTTGAGGCTAAACTGACTAAAATAATATTCAGCCAATCTACTTACTTTTGTTTCAGGATAACAAAAATATCAGAAGGGAAAATGATTATGGAGTTATTGAAGACGCGGACTGCTGATGCTAATGTTGCCTTTTGGATGGTGATTTATACAAGAATGCATACGATTTACCTAACTGCCCAAATGGACCCCCATTAATACCCCAAGACTGTTTTTAAATGAATATGAGTCCCAAGACATTTTAGAGGAATGTAGAGCAAACAATCTCTCATTTCTGTTACAGCCCTGATCAGTAATGCAAAAGCTTGACAGGATGACAGCCTATTTGATAGGGGTTAGTATATTCCATTCATTTCTTTTGCCAACAAGACTCAAAATAACCTACTTGGGGAAAAAGCACTGCTACTTTCTGATCCAGATTAAGATGGGAGATTGGTAACTTTAATTACTAATACGTTTATGGCAAAATCATCATTAGACATTCATTCTAAAAACTGATTAGGGCTTTATTCTTATTTCATATGGATTTTACCTGAGATGGGTGGTGAAACTGAAATCAAGAACAAATAATGTATTGTTGTGATGATAATCAGATGGAATAGCATTGCATTTCAGTACAGTTCATGAGGGCATGTTGGCAACTTTTAAGTACTTTGTATTACAAAAGGTTGTTCTTGGTCTCAGGCATTGTTCTTGGCACATCAAACAGGTACTGGAACCGAAAGAGGCAAGGCATATTTTGAAATTCATAAATGTCAAATTCTATGGAAATCATTCATCTGTAGCAGTTTACATTAATCTGATAATTACACTTTTGAATTTATTTGATCAGTTTCAGTTGTAATGGTTATTCAATAGTATGGAATTTGTGAATGTGTACTCTTAGAATGATGCTTTATATATAAGGTTATAATAATAAAACAGATTTTGTGTGAAGGAATCAATTTGCATCACCTGCTTTTCTTCCGTTTTTCTTTTTCTGTTGGTTATATTTTTCAGTTACTGAATTAGTAATATGTTTACTTCTGTTTGTAGCCAAAGGTGTCAAACAAACCTCATAGTATGTATGTTAATTAACACGTAACACGTTTGTCTCCTTATGGCATTAGGCCTGGTATTAACTTAGGTAGAAGACAGCCTATATTCTCTAATAGAACTGATTAATAATAAAACAAACATCCTTTTCAGGTTTATGCAAAAATAATAGCATTTAAACTGTATGTCTTTCTTTATATATACTTATATGTATACACATACACACACGTACACACACTGGTATATAATTGACTGTTTGCTAAAAATGTTGAAGCTAAAGCTGAATTTACTGAAAACCTGGAACACAAATGGTAGCCTAAGTTAGAATAATGTATGTTACTGTTAATCAAATACAACTATTTGTGATCTCAAGGACTTTGGCATGCCAGGCCTGTCTATCAAGAGGTGCTTTTCTAACTTCTTGTAAATCAATTATTTATTTAATTTATTGACATTTGATTACCTGCAAAGTCTGACTGGTATAAGCCCATTTTCAGAGGAGGCACAGGGAGAAAAGTTCCAAACAGATCCATTACTTCAGAAAAGCTGCCCATCCACTTTAGCCTCTGCACCCCCATTTTCTTTTCCCTTCGATCTTTCCCAGCATCAGTGTATATCCTGAAGAATCATGTCTTTGCATTATGTGGCCAAAGTGTTTGAGTTTAGTTTATTGTCAGGCCTTCCAGAGAGCAGTCTGGATTTATTTCCTTAAGTATTGAATGATATGATTTTCTTGCAGCCTTTAAAGTTGTCACATTTTGTCTAACACCACAGTTCTAAAGCACATCCATATTTACAGTCCAGCTTGCATGGCCATATGTTACTGCTGGGGACACCATCGTTTTGTCTATATGGACCTTTGCTAGTAATGAGTTGTCTTTGTTTTTTTTAAATCTTACCCAAATTTGTCATAGCTTTTGTTATAAAATGTAAGTATCTGTAAATTTCATGGCTACAATAAAAATCTGTACAGACCTTTGAGCCCAGGAAAATGAAATCTATATCTTTTACTGATTGTACTTCTAGTTACAAACAACTGATAAGGTTAGATGATATCATTTATTATTTTTTTAATGTTGAGCAACAAGCCAGCATTTCCACTTTCTACTTTCACCTTCATTAACAGGCTCTCCCAACTCTTCCTTACATTCAGTCATTAGAGTGGTATCATCTGCACATCTGCAGTTGTTTATAGTCCCCCCAGCAATTTTTTCTTAAACACCTTTATTGAATTATCACTTGTCATGTAGGCAAATTTACATTTATATAAAAGTAATCAATCAGTATTAACAAGTTCACGTTTACAAACATTAAACTTCACATATATTGCTATTTATCATATAACCTAAGCAATGTTACATACATTATTCAATTCCTGCCCTTTATTAAATCATCATTTATGACAGAGACAATCATACATTTCTATAAATGAAAACAAACCAAAATGACACAATCCTAGTTGCAAGCATTTTACATCACAAACCATACTGACACACTCCCAGCTGCAAACATTATATATACATCACTTATAATCTACCCAGTCATTTTCAAACATTACATAGCTCATTTAAGTCTTGCCTTCTTTTAAACCTCATTCCTCTTCTGTATGTATTGTTCCCACAATTCCCATTTGTTCCTAGCCTTTCCTAAAGATCTCAGTTCCAGTTTTTTTAGTATATTCACTAATTCTAGTTTAGTTGGTTTAGATTATGATTTCCATTTTCTAGTAATTGCTTATTTGCCAACCACCATAATTAGACACAGCAAGGCCTTACTATGTCAAGGCAATTCCGATTCTGTATTATAGCTCTGAAAAATCATCTCTCTTGACACACCAATCTGCCCACCCAGCATTTCTGGCAGTGCATCCCGCAGGGAATCCTTGAAGTCCACCAACTCACTGCACTCGCAGAAAATATGCTCCCAATTATCTCTTTCTTCCCCATCACACATCCAACACCAGCATTTTGCATGATATATTTATTTAGCATATACAGTGAAAAGGGGGGTGACAATACAGAGATAATATACTATTTTCCAATCTTGAATCAGTCAATTATATCCATCCTTCCATCTATCCACAACCCCTTTGTATCAATTTACATAGGGGGTCGGGGTGTCACTTCAACAATAACAATCATCTAGAGCAAAGTTTATAACTGTTGCTTCTTGTCCTGCATACAGATTCTTGTGGATGTAAATAAGGTGATCTAGTATCCTCATTTCTCTAAGAACTTATCACAGTTTGATATGTCCCACTGTAGAGTAGTCAATAAAGCATAAGCATATACTTTTTTTTTTGAATTTTATTGTATTCTAAAATATCCTGTGGAGTTTAGCAAATTAATCTTTGGTGCCTATGTTCCTTGTAAAACAAGCTTGTACATCTCCTTGTATAACTTACAGAGTGATGTACATAGAGTTATTTGTTTGGATTTGCATTTATAAGTGTTTGTATAGTACCTATGTTTGTATATACGTGCATATATATGAATTTATGTATGCATATATGCATCCATGTGTGTGTGTGTGTGTGTGCATGCATGCGTGTGTGTGTGTGTGTGTGTGTGTGTGTGTGTGTGTGTGTGTGTGTGTGTGTGTGGGTGTGTGTTTCATAAGTTTATGTAATGCTGTGAGTTGTTGCCTGAGAGCAGTTAAATTACAGCATGTGTCTTTGTTTTTGATAATTGTTTGAATCTAGAGTTGCTGATATAAATTGTAGGGATTATAATCTTTTACATCAGACATTGATGAATTTTTTTGTTATGGACACCTATTCTATAAGTCGATCAAGTGCACTGCAGAATGTAGGTGATTATGAGGTATGCCATTTTGCAGAGTGAAAATCCTCCTGCATATTTCTGTGACTTTTTCAAAATATGATTCTTTTCAAACCAGGTTACATGTGGCTTCATTTATTTAAACGTTACTTAATGAAGATGTTTTTATCAAATTCAGACTGAATGAATTCCACTTTGCATAAAAGGTCAGATAGTCAAAACTGGTTTAGCTGAAGTTAATAACAGGTAACTGAATGCCATTTTAAAATATGTGCAAACATCAGTGATGTTTGAATTAATGTTTTGATTTTGGCTGGAGCTAAATGTAAAGGTTATATCTCTCAACTGTCCAGATTTTTACAGAATGTCCAGATTTATGCATCATAGTTCTGGCCTGTTCCTCATACGATTTGTGGTTTTCTGGTAATTCACTGAGAATTAGCATCACTTAATAATTACAAACATTTGACTTTCAGACTTCATATCCTTCAGAAAATGCATACCAATGCAAAACATGCTATTCTAGCAACTTTCTAAGATTATAAGAGCAATATTTAAAATATGTCCCTGATTTTGGACCTTTGCCCCATCCCCCATTCATTTTAGCCTTGTCCAGATTTCCTGCACTTAGAGATTGAGAGCTATGATAGTCATGGTTAGATTTAATGTTATGGTTAGAATAAGAGTTAGGTTTAGGGTTAGGGGGTGGGTAGGGTGTTGTGTACTGGGTAGGGGTATAATGAGATTTAGTTTCTGCAAGAAATACAACAAAAAGTTGTGCGCTCTTTCTTTTGTGCATTTTCTCTGATTGTGTAAGTAATTGTCAATCTAACTGGCTGTTCAGAATGTTGGTTATGTTGTCTTCAGCAAGACATTCTTCAATGAAGCGTATATATCTGGTATTATGCTTTGGTGAATAGTTTTATTTAGTAGATCAACAGCTATATGGATATTGTTGTGAAACAACTATGAGGTGCTCAAGCCTTAAGACTAATACTAGCAATTTTCTGCATTTTTCATAGCAGCCCTATAATTTATGTTTTCCACATGAATGCTTCACATCTAATCCCCTAGCTTTATATAATCAACTCTCTAAGTTTGCAGCATTTTGGGGGAGATTTTGTAATGCTAAGAAGGGAAAATGTCACTAAACATGCTTTCACCCTCCTTTCTCACCTTCTCCCAAGACATGATTCAGACAAGCCTAATTCTTTGGTGGACTTTACAGTCTCATTAAATTCTTTAAAAAGAAGGCAAAACTACAGAAAATTTGCTGTCAGCTATACTGTGGAGGAAATCCATGTTTGAATCCAAAAAGCTTTCTCATATACATATATATATATATATATATATATATATATATATACACACACACACACACACACACACACACACACACACACACACACACACACACACACACACACATATATACATACATATACTTAAAAAATCAAATTATAGATCTTAACGCAACAGCAGACTGAGCATATTGTGTTCAAACTAGTTATAAGGCAGTGACATCTAGTGGCCAGTTGTATGAAAATCAGATCCTGTTTCAACCATAAAAGAATAAAGTGTTCCAAAAAAATCTAAATATGTCCATTTAAACCTGGGTGATTTGATGCTCCTAGGTTGATGAGCCACATCTGCTTATTTTTATTTATCATCCCCTGCCATAATGACCTGTGAGTATTCACAACATCAGTTATATCTCATCCATCTTAAAATTTAAAAAATGTGCTTAGGTATTTGCGAATGTGTATTATAAAGGGCACTCCTTTCTCTGCAATACTTTGTATTAGGTGCAGATGGATGCTTTTCTTCCAAGGACATCTCATTTGTCCAATGTAAGAAGCACTGCAAATGCAGACTTTCATGTAAATGACCCATTCACTTAAGCAGGCAATAAGATAACTAATCTATTTAGTGTGACTAGTATTAATGAACTAGAATGTTTAGTTCTACATACTTTATTGCTAAAGGTGAAACATCCCTTTGGAGGTCCACACATGATAGGTTGAGTGTTACAGGGAGCCCTAAAACATTTGATAGATAATAAAAAAGGCCAACATTCTTTCTTTTCTTATAAACAAATTTACAATTTTCAAGCAGTAGATTACTAAATAATCTCTCATTTGTTAAAAGATGCCAATGTTTCTGAATAATTGCTAGATTATGTGTGTGTATATTGTAATAGACTGATATAAACTGAGATATATATGGATATATTACCAACTGATGAACAGCTGCTCTATTAGCATCAGAATGTCGACTTGCCTCTAACCCTTGGAATGTGCAAGTAAGAAAACAATGTTTGTTCCCAGGGAGGCCAGCTTCACTGCAATCCCCATGTGGAAGGCTGTGTCCCCACACTCCATGCTACTTAGTTATTCCAACTCCAAGACTGCACAATCCCTGAGGAAAGGGCATGTTCTCCAATCCTGGGGATTGTTCTGACTCGCACAATGGTTGACAGTGTTGAGGTAAATTTTAGCTAAACTCAACCAATACAAGGAAACTCATATATATATATATATATATATATATATATATATATATATATATATATATATATATATATCTATATATATATATATATATATATATATATATATGTATATATATATATATATATATATATATATGTCTGTGTGTGTGTGTGTGTGTGTGTATGTGTGTGTGTATAGATAGATGTAGAAATATAGATTGATATAGATATAGATAAAGAAATAGATATATCTAGCTATAGGAGAGATGTGAATTTGGTTTAAGCTATGTTTGGTCGACTAAGCAAATGGGTGACAGGTGTGCAAGACTGCAAGACTGACCAATTCTTGGGGTTGGGGAATATGCCCCTTTTCTGATATTGTACAGTCTCAGAGTTAATATATATACATGGTTACACTTCATAATCTCGAATTATTGAAATCCCAAATTTCAGTAACCCGAGACCATGAAGGCGAAAACCAGTATGCCGAAAGTGCATAAGAGCGAATTAGAATATCTCGAATCCACACTTATGCATTTCCTGTACGTTGCGTGTAGTGTTATGCTGCCTAAGATTGCAGGTGAGTGAGTGTTTGTGTTTTTTTTTTGTACGTTGTATGTGTGGGTAAGGGAAGGGAGGTGTAAGTGTGAGGGTGAGCGTTGGATTTGTTGGTGTTTGTGTATGTGTGATGTAGGGTTGTGTGGTTTGTGTGCTGTGGGTGGAATGGTGTGTGTGTGTTATGTGGTGTATGGTGTATGTATGTTCGTGATTGTGTGATTCGGGATTGTGGATTTCAGTATTGTGAATGGTTCGACTTTATAGTCTCGGGTTCTGAAATTCGGGATTTCAGTAATTCAAGATTATGAAGTGAAACCATATACGTAAATGTGTGTGTGTGTGTGTGTGTGTGTGTGTGTGTGTGTGTGTGTGTGTGTGTGTGTGTGTGTATGTGCATATATATATATATAAAATTATTAGGTGGGTATAGCGGTCTTTCAAAATTGCAAGGATATTGCTCGATGGACATGTAGCAGTGCATCAACATTTGTCTTGTCTGTGATTTGTGGTCGACATTTTTGTTTTTCAGTTAAATTCAATAGACCCATATATATATATATATATATATATATATATATATATATATATATATATATGTGAGTTTTATAAGTTTGATTGGTCATGGCTAAGGTCGACCTCTGTAATTTTGACCTACTTTGGTCAACAATGCAGATGGCTGACAATGTAGTGATAAAGGATAATTCCCGGGAAAAGGGAATATGCCCCTTCCTCAGAGGTTATGTAATCTTGGACTTAGTATATACAATATGTAGAGGTTTTAGGGGTGCAGAGGGTCTTGGCAGGTGTGCATGCGTGTACCTCTCTCTCTCTCTCTCTATATATATATGTATATATATATATATATATATATATATATATATATATATACGCATATATGTATATAAAAAATATATATATATATATTATTAGTATATTTCAATCTTTCAAATGTTTTAGGGCTCTGGAGATTCCTTCCCTGGATTAAAACCCAATAATATAATATTTGGGAAAAGTATATCCCTAAAAAAATGTCACATTTCAAACAACTGATGGAGGACTAAGTGACAACTTTAGTAATGATTTGGTGGTTATTTTGAATAATGATATTCTTGTCATGTTTGTTCATTGCTTAATAAAGGACTGAATTATTTTACCAATTTTATGCATATGAATTTCCATTTGTGAGGAAAATTAACTTCCTAGGCACTTCAATTTAAAATATTGACTACATGTTAGGATACCAATACTGACAGCAGTCAGCATGAAATGCAGACATTTTATTTTAGGAATTCTAATTTTCAGCCTCCATACCACCCAGTAGTTTGCTCATTTGAGTAAATAGTCATTAAGGAATTTCATTTAGAACATGTAAGTGTTTTTAAGAATTTTTCATATAATTTAGATGAGACTGAAAGGTGATTTTGTTACCAAAATGGACACGGATATTCGCCAGTGATAAATGTGTTGAGAATCCAGCCTACTCAGACTTATACAGGGACTCATGCTAACAGCAGGAGGGGTCTGTTTGCCAGTATTGACCAGTGTGTGACCCAGCAAAAAAAAAAAACACCAGCCCTGGGTCAATAACTACTGTCCAGTCAGTGTCTATTTGCCCAGGGTTACCTGGGATAGCTCTGTGAGTGAAAGATGGACATGAAGCCGATCAACCTGCCATACCTGAACTAAGGATTTCTACAGTGAATATAGGTTCACTGACAAGATGCATTTGGAAGTGGATGATGATGTTACCATGGAGACTGGACATCCTGCGTATCCAGGAGACTAGACGTCCTGCACATCCAGGAGAAAACGTGGAAGAGCGGGGCAACAAAACACTTCCCTTGGGATCTCTAGTATATTATCAGGGCAAAGACAGACTAGAAATGGTGTGGGAGTTGTGCTGAGGGAAAAGCCTTCTGGAGACAGTGAGGGATGTCATCAAAATTTGTGATAGACGTGTGGCAATCAGTCCCCAATGTAAAGACATGGCAGTATTTATATGCTTAACCTAAGTCTCAGAACAGGGTTGTAATCGGTTGTGATGGTGAGGAAAAGAGTGCATTCAGGCAGCAGTCGCAGGACTTATTAGATAAAGCAGGACAACATGAGTTGGTTTAGATAAGTGGGGATCTGAACTCTCATATCATGCCTGCTAGAACAATATATGAGGACTTCCTGAGCCTATATGGAGGTGGGAGGCAACAGGAATAAAGAAGGAGAGACCATTCTAGACTTCTGTCTGGCAAATGGCTTGATGGTGGCCAATACATGGTTCAGCAAGAGAGATAGAGACACAAGGTCACATGCAAATGTTGTCAGCATTCCTCTCAGGTAGACCTCCTCATCATAAGGAAAGAACACTGGGGTAGAATCAGAGGTTGTAAATTAAAAGAATCAGCTGCATGCAATGGTTGGAGAAAGCTCTGTGGTCAGCAAAGACTAGGGTGAAGAGATGGATGTTGATTGGAGTGAAAACACAAGAGCTTAATGATATACTTAAGGCACTAGCATCTCAGGAAGAAGAGAAAATAGATGGAGTAGAAAATGAATGGAAGCATCTCAAAATAGCATGTGTGAAGACTATAGAAGAGATAAAGAGGCTGAGCCATATACAGAAATAAGGTAAATAAGGAAAACTGGTGGTGGAATGCAGAAGCACAGTAAGTTATCAAAAGAAATAAGGAGCATAGATAGACAAGGCTAAGAAGGAATACTGGTTAACTAACAAAGAGGCTAATAGAGCAGTCACACTGGCAACAAGATGGCATCTGACCCACTATACCAGCTTTTGGAAAACAACTCAGCAGACATCACAAAGAAACTCTATCAGGTTGCAAGGCAAAGACAGAAGGATAAAGAAAAATAAACTATCAGACACTATTCATAAGGAATGCCACCGACAAGCTGCTCAACAGTCTACAGGCCATCAAAGGCCTGAAGGGGCCTCAAAGGGAGTACTTCAAGCAGCTTCTACATAAAGTCAAGGCAACCTGAAGGCTTAGATGAGATCACTGCAGATATGACCAAGATATTGGATGTGTTAGGGGAAAAATGGCTTCTGACACTACTCATAACAACATGGAGACAAAGACATAGCCCAGATGACATGAGGATAATTATTCTAGTGCCATTGTAGACAAACAAAGGGGGCATTGACAACTGTGGGCAGGACAGTGGTAACAAACTCCTGTCACACTACATGTAAGTGCTGAAGAGGGTGACTGATAAATTAATATGCAGAGTAGTACAAACTAAGATGGGAAATGAGCAGTTTAGATTCAGATCAGGAAGAAACACAACTGACCTAATGTCTGCAGTAAGACAGATCATGGAAAAGAAACTAGAGATGAGGAAAGAGTACTAATGATCACTCTTAGACTTGGAGAAAGTATATTACAAGGTCCCAAGAAAGCTGATTTGGCAGTCCTATGATGGCTTTAAATCCCAAAATTACTGCCAGAGTTAGGGTAGGCTATGTACAAAGACCCACTGACATAAATATAAACTGCGCTCAGAATCACAGAGAGATTCCCAGCAGGAGTAAACGTGCATCACAGATCAGCTCTAAACCCACTGCTCTTCATACAAGACAGTTGCTGTATGAAGATGATGTAGCATTACAAGCAGACTTTGAACAACAGCTTAAGCAAATGATATATGAATGGAATGCAAAACCAAAGGCACATGAGATGAAAATGAGTACAGAAAAGACAAATGGGAGAAACTAGAGGAAGCTGAAAACTGAGTTGTAAGAGAAAATAGTGGAAAAGGTTAACAGCTTAAATATCTGGTAGTGGTTGAGGAGAAGGGAAATCTAAATGAGTAGGACAAAGCTAGACACAGAGGGGGCTACAGCCAATATTCACAGAGAGTCAGAGTAGTGTCTGACAGACAAATGCCAAAGAAGGAGATCAGTACTTCTGTATTTTATTTATTTATTTTTTATTTAACATTTCTTTTACCAGGATAAATCCAACTGGACCACAGGTGTCCATTTTCAGTGGAGTCCTGGGGAGAAAAGCCCCAAGGAAGTAACAGTGTGAATACACAAGTTTGATAACAAGAAAGCTAACATACAGGTAAAAAACAGTTAAATGCAAAAACAATCACATAGTACAGTCAGGAGGTTACATATGTGCAATAACAGTACAATCTGTGTAACTAATATAAGATACTCAGGAGTAGTAGTATGGTACAAAATCTGCAGAGTATGTACTAAATTGTTCACTTACTGTGTATAAAGTGGCCTAATCTGATATGGTTAAGTATGCTTCTGTTAGTAACCTGCCCTTTTTCGTAATTTCTTAGATCAAAAATTATTCATCTCTTATTAAAGCAGCTCTCAAAATCACAGTTTCTGTTGGATTTGTACTGTTGTAAAGAACAAATGCCTAATAAATTATTTTTTCTGTGATGACAGTAATTACTGAAGTTTACTATAAGCTTTATTTTGTCTTGCTGCTTTCAAGAAACATAAGAAAAGTTAAATAGCTTTAAGACTGATTTCATAGCAACACTAGCAATGTAACATACTGAACTTCTTCTGACTTTTCAGCTAATCTACTTGCAGTGAGGAATGAACTGAATTTCTGGATTCAAAGCTGCAAGTTTATAGCCATATTTCCTTGAACCACAACAATTCCATGAGGGTGCAGTACAGTCAGACTTCTACTAAAAATTACACTTCTATAATTCTAAACTCAGAAACTCTTGACAGTAAATATATTTCTTCACTTCAGCTAGTAAGTTCTTTAATTTCTGGCAGATACGTTATCACTCTCTAATATTATGGCATGTCAGGAAGCTTTCTAAATAATATACTATACAGTAGATGTAGTCTAGATTCCATGAGGTCTATATTCCAACCAATTTCTCTGAACGAAATGCAAATCAGTGTAGCTAGCTCATTAGTCTTAAAATTAAAAACTAATATACAAAAACTGGAATCTGTAAGTCAAAATTCCACTTCTAAAAATCTCTGTTGAAGATTGCTCTGGTCAATGAGAAGAGACTTATTATAACAGAGAAGTGTTGCCAACATTTTTAACAACTGTGAGGTTGGCACATTGCAAAGGCATACTGATAGCACATATACTAAACAGTGAGGATCTAAAAATGTACCCCTTTGGTGAACTTTTGCCTAAAAAACTTGCTTGACTATATAGATATCCATTTTACTTTGTATTTTCTGTTAATCAGATAACTACATAAATACAATCATATGAACAACATGGCTGGGCCAAACTGCCCTCATATGATGTTTAGCATTCTGAGCATCAGCATAATAACTGACTTTGACAAGTGCATGCAGAATACAGAAGAACTTGACATATATTTGGAAAACACAGTCTATAACTACAGGATGTTTTGCAGGGACAGGCTTTACCTAAGTTACTATGGTGTAGCATTTGTCAGTAGTGCAGTCATGATATACATTATGCATTTTTAGAAATGACAATATCAGAGCAGAAACACAGTTTAGATGGATCTGCTATGGGAACTGGAAACCTCATTCCCTACAAGCATACAGCCCACAAGCTCTCCAAATGCACAAGTATTACATATGCAGGAGGAATCACTAGAACACCTTCAATATGGAAGATTTAATCCCCAAACCCCATATATATATATATATATATATATATATATATATATATATATATATATATATATATATATATATATATATATATATATATATATATATATATATATATATATATATATATATATATATATATATATATATATATATATATATATATATACACTCTAACTCCATGATTGCACAAACCTCAGAGAAAACAGAAAACATTCTTTAAGGGTGAAATAGGTACATAGTACAATGGTCTCACACCACAGCTCAAACACAGCCAACACATTCCAGGAGCTGTATTGGGTGCTATCTTTCCAGAAGATATGTATTTGGAACAGATATAGATTTCCCTAACCTAGAAACTCTGGACCTAATACCACTTTAAATGTATATTTTTTGCAATTCTCTGTGGAGTCTGCATGTCCTTCCCGCGATCGAATGGTGTTTGAAAGACAAGCGTGAATGGGCATGCCTTCGTTGAAGGTTAAGCATTGGGCTGGCACCTCGGCACCGTAAAAATCTACTGCCAATCATTAGCAGACCGGAGTTCTGCTATGGCGACCCCTAACCGGGAAAAGCCGAAGAAGTGTAGGAAGTAAACAGGACTAATTAAGGACTATGACTAGACTCTAAAATATTAAAATAGTAATATCTGCAAAAGCACAGAAAACTTCACATATTCATATAAGAAGATTCAAAACGCTGTATTTCTGAAAGAATTTTTTTATACTTGACCTATATATTCTTTTACATCAATCACCAAAAGCAAAATAAAAATCCTTATGTTTACAAAAAAAAAATGATGACCTTAGAACTAAAAAAAGTCTCTCACCAGTTTTAAATTCTTAAATTTAATTGTTTGTTAAAGAAGCCCATCTATTAATACTGGAAAGCATACAGTGCTTCTATTAAGACTGGATGGAGTCTTAACTACCAGTTTTACCCTGCTTTTGGGTGAGTTGCAATCACCAAAAATAGATAGGGAAATATTAATACCATTTTATGAATCTGAGTTTATTGACCTAATGGATTTAAAAGGCCTAGTTCTAATGGTAATGTCACCAGGAAGGCAAAGTACTGTTCTGGAGCTAGTGTTTACAAATGTGCCAAAATCAAACTAGCCTCATGTTTATAGAGCCACTGGAAACATCTGGTAACAGTGCAATAACAGACTTATCTGGGATAATAAATTAGAAAATAAATGAAATAAGCACCAGATCAATGATATATCGGTAACCTAAGGTTGAAATGGAAACTGAAAAGAAGGATTTGGGTCAACTAGACTGGCAGGCAGCATGTCCACAAGACCTGTCAACCTATGGCTGGAATTAGTCAACAACTTTTTTTTAAGATTCTAGAGAGCACTGCTGTAATAAATAGAATTGGCAGAAATAATAAATTGCCATACTGCTGGAATAGAAATCATCATCATCATCATGTTGAACTTAACATGCTCTCTCTTGCCTATAACCACATTGCCAGATTTATTACAGGTTCCCCTTATCGAACCCATCATTGCCTTAATCTGCGAAGCCTTGGCTGGTTGGAACTGCCAAATCTCCTCAAACTTAGCCAACTCGCCGAAGCTTATAAAATAATCAACCATCCTGATAGAACTCCCTCACTGTGCAAAATTCTAACTCCATATACTAACCTCAACAGTCTCCGATCATCAAACAGCATCCAGATCCTAGCCATTAAAGCAAAAAACTCAGGTGGGGATGCCCTTTATGCAAATTCCATTGGCAAGCAGTGGAACTCCCTGCCAAACAACCTTAGACTTACTTCTTCGCTCAATCATTTCAAAGCTAACCTTAAAGAATATCTCTCCACACAATGGACATGCCCATGTCGAGAACCTGAGTAAATACATATCTCATTACTTCTAGCTCCACTTCCCTAGCCCATTTCCCTAATTGCAGATCTCTAAAATTTCTCTTTCCTTTTAGTAATAAGGAAAATCTCTGATTTCAGTCTATTTTTCAGTATCTTTAACGAAATCAATGTTTTGTGTATAATTTCCTGTCTGTCCTTTAGTCTTATATAACATCTATGTAAATTTTCATTCCTGCATATGTAAACTGTATTCTCTTGTTGTAACAATACTTTGAATCTTGCAATTTAAATATGTACTTCTATTGTGTACTGGAGCTTTTCTCCTCGGGCCTCTACTGAAAACGGATATGTATCCAGATAGACCAGCCCGGTTAACAAATGTAAAATAAATAAAAATAAAATAAACTATATCATAAGAAAATTCATGTGTACATAACTCATAGAAACATACAACTGGTGCCAGAGCCATGGCCTCAAGCTAAATGCCAAAAAGTGTATAGTCATCCCCTTTGGCAAAAACAAAGTGCCACAAATTACCACATAGGTGGTAATCCATTAAGTACAGAAGAAGTAATTAGGGACCTGGGGACCCAAGTTGATAGCAATCTCTCATTTGGCAACCACGTGGCCAAAGTGGTTAGAAAAACATTTTATATAGCCAACCTAATCATGAAGGGATTCACATCTAGATCAGGGGAGGTCATCGTGCCTCTTTACTCATCCCTCATCAGGCCCATAATTGAGTACAATGCCCCTGTTGGGATGTACCTTACCAGACACCTGCAGCAACTGGAAAGACCCCAAACACCAAGAGGATCAAAGGGCTCAAACAGATGCCATATGCTGCCTGGTTAAAGAAACTCCAGATCTACTCAGTGGCATACCGCCTGCTCAGAGGCGATCTGTGCCTGACGTATAAAGCCATGTCCAACCAGGAATTAATGGACATGTTGCACCTCAGAAAATCCAAATCCCATCAAGCTACGCGCTCGAGAGACTTGAACCGCAGCACTGAAATAAATAGGACATGCTGGAGGGACAGATTCATAACCCAGAGGCTCCCTTCACTCTGGAATAAAATCCCAGTCCAGGTTAGGCAGAGTCCCTCATTGACTCTCTTCAAGAGGAATCTTGATGAGTGGATGGGAGATCGTAGGTTTACCCCGGGTATCACTTCTGTGTCACTGTTAGACAGAGGCACAGTATACTAACCTCGAAAAAGGGCATAGCAAAATTCATTTAAAATGGGTGGCGAAAGCCAAACACTCTGTCTAGGCTTATAAATGCCCTAGGGCAGATAGCCTAGTATGAACCTATGAACCTATGAACCTATGTAGGATGTCTCTGTATGCTTAAAAATGGAAACAAATCCAATCCACAAACACTTTTATTTAGCAGAACAATCAAAAGCTGGTAAGCGCTTTTGTTCTACAAGTACAGAACTTCATCAGGCAAAACACACTTAAAAACACTGATATTTAAATTAAATTAAGGTAATCACATGAGTAAAACACATTTCATAACCACACCCCCTTAAAGTTGTAGTATGAATATACATATATATATATATATATATATATATATATATATATATATATATATAGTTATATATATATATATATATATATATATATATATGTATATATATATATATATATATAGAGAGAGAGAGAGAGAGAGTAAAAGATTGCAACCTAGCATCTGTTCATCATGTAATGACAATAAACAAACTGTTTTTTCAATATAGATTTGGGACAATTCAAATATAAATATAACAATAAATATGTATTGATGTAAATATAAATATACATGTGTGCACACCTGTCACAACAAAACAATGTTCATTTCAATAATATAAATTATTAATTAAAAAGGTTTTATATATAAAATATTAAATATTAAAAAATGTATATTATCTCATTAAGGCTTTTAATCTCAACAGGGAACTGATAGAAATATTATCATTCAGTCCCGGCCAGTTGCCAGCATCTAAAACCAACTGCCAGTACAGTTCCCTTTTTTCTAATAATATAGACCAAGCACCCCTTCTTATTTCAAAAGAGATATGATCTATAACAAAAAATTGAAAAGAGTGCCTCTCATTATCCATTATCCATTATACATGTTGCATAGAGTCAAAAGCTTTGCTAAATTTCAAAGAGAAAGCAACCATCAGGTTCTATGTGTACTTCTCTTATGAGCCAATGTATTAATTTGGTGAGACTAATGTCTTCTACTTGACTCCATGCCTGCTGAGGTCTTTTATATCATTCAGTTTTAAAAGTGTCAGTTCCATGTGCTCAGGGATTCTCTTCATTATTAAAGATCTGGAACACTGGTAGACAAAAATATAAACACTGACCAGTGTGTGTGTGTGTGTGTGTGTGTGTGTGTGTGTGTGTGTGTGTGTGTGTGTGTGTGTGTGTGTGTGTGTGTGTGTGTGTGTGTGTGTGTGTGTGTGTGCGTCTGCCAAAATGAGAAAAAATGTATTCTGTAGGCCATCCAATTCTAAATAGCATGTCTACTCACTTTAGGAGAAGATCTCTGGAATATGTACTGATCCAAAATGCTACTGAATGCAATATTTTATTTTGCATATTGAAAAGGTACAATGATTCCTTACTAGAAATGTCATAGGGGTCTGAAAACTTACATTACTCAGAAAGGTTTCAGAAAGTGTGATTATGTTCTATTTCTCATAAGTGACAGTCCAAATTTCACAGCCATATGTTACTGTGGGTTTTGTCTATATGGGCCTTTGTTGATAATGAGATGTCTTTGCACTTTAAAATCTTACCCAGATTTGTCATAGATTTTGTACTAAAATGGAAATATCTTTAAATTTCATAGCTACATTCAAAATCTGCACAGACCTTTGACCCAGGAAAATGAAATCTGTCACTAATGGCACTTCTAGTTGCAAACAGCTGATAGGGTTAGATGATATAAATTTTTTTAATGTTCAGCAACAAGCCAGGATTTCCACTTTCTACTTTCACCTTCATTAAAAGGCTCTTCCAACTCTTCCTCACGTTTAGCCATTAGAGTGGTATCATCTGCAGTTGTTCATAGTCCCCCCAGCAATTTTTTATTAAAACACCTTTACTGAATTATCACTTGTGATGAAGGCAAATTTACATTTATATAAAAGTAATCAAACTGTATTATCAAGTTCACATTTACAAACATAATACTTCACATATATTGCTATATGCCATATAACCTAAGCAACATTACATACATTATTCAATTCCAGCTCCTTTTTTAAACAAGAAACATCTTTATTAAACCATCACTTATGACATAAGCCATCATTTATATAAATGACAACAAACTACACAGACACAAACCTAGTTGCAAGCATTTTACATCACAAACCATAACGAAACACTCCCAGATGCAAACATTATACATCACTTATAATCTAACCAATCATTTTCAGTCAAACATTACATAGTTCATTTAAGTCCTGCCTTCTGAAGACCTCTTTCTCCCCTATATGTCTTGTTCCCACAATTCCCATTTGCTCCTACCCTTTTCAAAAGATTTCAATTCCAGTTGATTTATCTCTGTTACTATATTTACTACTTATAGTATAGTTGGTTTAGATTTTGATTTCCATTTTCTAGTAATTGCTTTTTTGGCAGCTGCCATAATTAGATACAGCAAGGCCTTACCATATCTAGACAATTCCTAGTCTGTATCACAGCTCAGAAAAATCATCCCCCTCATCAGACCAGTCTGCCCACCCAACATCTCGGACAGTACATCCCACAGGGAATCCTTAAAGTCCACCAACTCACTGCACTCACAGAAAAATATGTTTTCAATTACCTCTTTCTTCCCTCTCACACCTCCAACACCAGTATTTTGCATGATATATTTATTCATCATATGCAGTGCAAAGGAGGGTAACAATATACCAACAATTTACTCATTTCCCAGTCTTGAACCAGTCAGGCATATCTATCTGTCCATCCATCCATCCACAACCTCATTTTACACATGTGGTTGGGGTGTCACTTCAACAGTGACAATCATTTAGAGACAAGGTTATAACTGCTATTTCTTATCCTGCATACAGATTCTTGTGGTGTCAAATGAGGTGACCCAATATCCTCATTTCTGTAAGAACTTATCACAGTTTGTTATGTTCCACTGTAAAGTAGTCAATAAAACTTTTTTTTGGAATTCCATTGTTTTCTAAAATATCCTACGGATTTTAGCAAATTGATCGCTGTTGCCTCTACTCCATGTAAAACAAGCTTGTATATCTCCTTGTATTGCTGGAGTCAAGGTACTTTTAATTCCATAACTTATAGAGTGATGTACATAGAGTTATTTGTTTGGGTATGCATTTATAAGTGTTTGTATGGTATGTATGTATGTAAGTACATATATATGAATTTATGTATGCATGTATGTATGCATGTATGCATCCACGTGTGTGTGTGTTTCATAGGTTTAAGTAATGCTTTGAGCTGTAGTCTGAGAGCAGTTAAAATGGAGTATGTGTCTTTGTTCTTGAGAATTATTTGAATCTAGAGTTGCAGGTGTTGGTATGATCTTCTTGTGGAGAATGTCAATAGTCTTCATTCAGTTGCTTCTCTTTTAGTGCTTGTCAGAAAGAGTGTGCCTTGGATTATCTTTGGTCATCTGACTAGTGGTATAGAGAGTAAGGATTATAATCTTTTACATCAGACATTGATGATGTTTTTCGTTATGGACACCTATTCTATAAGTCGATCAAGTGCACTACATAGATTATGAGATCTGCCATTTTGCAGAGGGGTTGGGATGGTGGCCTAATAGTTAAGGTGTTTGCCTTACAAACAAAAGGTGCAGGGTTTGAGTCTCACAAGGGATAACTGACTAGGCTTAAAATGGCTCATAAGGGCAGTTAGTCTAGTACTAATCTATGAACCTATAAAATCTTCTTGCATGTTTCTGTGATTTGTTCAAAATATCATTCTTTTCAAACCAGGTTGCATGTGGTTTCATTTATTTAAAAGTTATTTAATGAAGATCTTTTTATCAAATTCAGACTGAATGAATTCCACTTTGTGTGAAAATCCAGATATTTAACATTGGTTTGGCTGAAGTTAATAACAGGTAACCAAATGCCATTTTAAAATATGTGAAAACATCAGTGATGTTTGAATTAATGCTTTGGTTTTTCCTGGAACTAAATGTAAAGGTTATACCTCTCAAATGTCCAGATTTTACAAACTGTCCAGATTTGTGCATCATATTTCTGGCCTGCTCCTCATACAATTTGTGGTTTTCTGGCAATTCACTGAGGATTAGAGTCACTAAATAATAACAAACATTTGAGTTTCAGATTTCATATCCTTCAGAAAATGCATACTAATACATAACATACTATTCTACCAACTTTATAAGATTATAAGAGCAATATTTAAAATCTGACTCTGATTTTGGACCTTTGCCCCATCCTCCATTCTTTTTAGCCTTGTCCAGATTTCCTGCACTTAAAGATTGAGAGGTATGATAGTCATGGTTAAATTTAATGTTATGGTTAGAATTAGATTTAGGTTTAGTTTTAGGAGGTGGGTAGGTGTGTCTTGTGTTGCGGTATGATGATATTTATTTTCTGCAAGAAATACAAACAAAAAGTTGTGTGTTCTGTGTTTTGTGCATTTTTGCTGACTGCATAAGTAATTGCAATCTAATTGGCTGATCAGTATGTTGGTTGTGTTGCCTTCAGCAAAACAGTCTTCAGTGAAGTGTACTATATCTGGTATCATGCTTTGATGAATAGTTTGATTTAGCAGATCAATGGCTATATGGATATTGTTGCGAAACAACTATGATTTTCTCAAGCCTTAAGACTAATACTAGCAATTTTCTGCATTTTTTTATAACAACCCAATAATTTATGTTTTCCACATGAGTGGTTCACACCTAACCCCCTAAATTTATACAATAAACTTTAAGCCTGTTGCATTTTGGTGGAGATTTTGTAATGCTAAGAAGGGAAAATGTCACTAAACATGCTTTCACCCTCCTTTCTCACCTTCTTCCTGGACATGAGTCAGCAAATCATAACCTTAGTAAACCAAATTCAAACAAGCCTTATTCTGCAAACTCATCTTTGGTGGACTTTACTGTCTCATAGGTTCATAGGTTCATACTAGACTATCTGCCCTAGGGCATTTATAAGCCTAGACAGAGTGTGTTTGGCTTTCGCTATCCATTTTAAATGAATTTTGCTATGCCCTTTTTCGAGGTTAGTATACTGTGCCTCTGTCTAACAGTGACACAGAAGTGATACCCGGGGTAAACCTACGATCTCCCATCTATTCATCAAGATTCCTCTTGAAGAGAGTCAATGAGGGACTCTGCCTAACCTGGACTGGGATTTTATTCCAGAGTGAAGGGAGCCTCTGGGTTATGAATCTGTCCCTCCAGCATGTCCTATTTATTTCAGTGCTGAGGTTCAAGTCTCTCGCGTAGCTTGATGGGATTTGGATTTTCTGAGGTGCAGCATGTCCATTAATTCCGGGTTGGACATGGATTTATACGTCAGGCACAGATCGCCTCTGAGCAGGCGATATGCCACTGAGTAGAGCTGGAGTTTCTTTAACCGGGCAGCATATGGCATCTGTTTGAGCCCTTTGATCCTCTTGGTGAGGTACTTTTGGGGTCTTTCCAGTTGCTGTAGGTGTCTGGTAAGGTACATCCCAAAAGGGGCATTGTACTCAATTATGGGCCTGATGAGGGATGAGTAACGAGGCACGATGACCTAGATGTGAATCCCTTCATGATTAGGTGGGCTATATAAAATGTTTTTCTAACCACTTTGGCCACTTGGTTTTCAAATGAGAGATTACTATCAACTTGGGTCCCCAGATCCCTAATTACTTCTTCCGTACTTAATGGATTACCACCTATGTGGTAATGTGTGGGCACTTTGTTTTTGCCAAAGGGGATGACTATACACTTTTTGGCGTTTAGCTTGAGGCCATGACTCTGACACCAGTTGTCTGTTTCTATGAGGCCCTTTTGTAGGATGCTTGTGTCGGCTGGAGAGTTGATTATGCCACCTAGTTTGCAGTCATCTGTGAACTTGGTCAGCTACAGTCCTTCCGTGTTGGCCTATACCTCCGAGAAATATATACCAAACAGGAGAGGTCCTAGGACTGAGCCTTGTGGGATGCCACTTGTAACTGGTTTGGAGTCTGACATGACTCCAGCAATTCTAACCATGTGGGTTCTGTCCTTGAGCCAGTTTGCAACCCATCTAGTGACATAGGGGTTTATATTTAAGCTGGTGAGCTTATCTATAATGCCCAAGTGGGGTATTGTATCGAAGGCTTTTGCGAGGTCCAGGTAGGCTGTGTGGACTACCTTCCCCTCGTCAATGGCCTTGGTGACTGTTTCAAAGAAATCGACCAGGTTTAAGAGGCAGGATATGCCCTTAACAAAGCCGAACTGGGTAGGATCCAGTGTCTGTAGGTCCCCAATATCTTTATTTAGGAGGTCCGTGATGATCCTTTCCATAGCTTTGCAGACCAAGCTAGTCAGGCTTATAGTTATAGTTTTAGTTATAGCTTGATAGTTTCCAAGATCCGTTGAGGCACCACCTTTGTGTAGAGGGACCACTGTTCTGTACGCCACTCTTTGGGTACATATCCTGTAGTAAGGCTGAGATTGAACAGTAGTTTTATGTTTGGGTTTAGCTCTTCTTGGAGTTCATGTAGGATGCAGCCCGGGACACCGTCTGGTTCCATTGATGCTGTGTTTTTTGCTTTGGAGAGGGCGGCTCTTTCCTGAGCATCTGAGATGTCAGGGGGGCAGCACTCTGCTGGGATAGATATTTGCCCTTTTGGTGGGGGGGGTGGGAGAAGTTTGCGCTGTACCTGTCAGCTAGGATGTTGGCAATGTCTGTGGGTTCAGTGTATTTTTTGTCATTGTGGACTAATTCTGAGCATATCTGGGAATTCCCACCCAGGTTCCTAACATAACTAAAGAAAGCCTTGTGATTATCCTTAGTGTCCTGTGCAATTTTTCTCTCGAAGCTGGCCTTAGACGATTTTATGAGTGCCCGTAGTTTTTTGCTAATACTGATCAGAGATGCCTTCCCTTTTTGGGATTTTGCTCTATCATGTAGTAGCTTCCTCCTTCTATTGTATAGTTTGTTTATGGCTGGGGTCCACCAGACAGGACACCTGCATTTGGATAATTGGGTTGGTTTTATTTGGGATTGCATGATCCATGCATTCCTGAAAGTGTTCATAGAATGCGTTTATAAAGGATTCTGAGGTCTGGGCCATATTTTCCACAGGCCCGGGGGCTTTGAAGGACTCCACCTCGGTTTTGAGGAGTGTGAAATTTGCTTTAGAGAAGTTTTTCACTGTGGTTTTCTGGGTAGGGGGTGGGGTCAGGATGTGAATATCCAGTGAGATTAGTTTATGGTCTGATCTTACCAGTGAGGGATACACTTCTGGTCTGGAGCATAGAGCCCCCATGTTGGTGATGATCAGGTCCAGTATGTTTTCCCCTCTTGTGGGAGTGGTAACAAGTTGTTCCATAGCATTTGAGTTTATAAATTCTAGGAACCTTTGGGCTAGGGTGTTGGAGCTAGAGTAATGCTCCCAGTCTATGTTTGGGTAGTTGAAGTCGCCCAATATAATGGTGTTTGGAGAGACCTTCATATTTTCCAGTGTTCTCAGGAAGGCCGAGTGGGGTTCCTGGGTTTGGGAGGGTGGTCTGTAGCAGGCTATAAACTGGAATGCAGTTTTACCCATTGTTATTTGCACATGGATAGTCTCTGATGCTATGTGCTGTGCCACCAACCTGGAGGTGTGGGTATCTTTGACGAATATTGATACTCCCCCTCTTTTTGTGGTTCGGTCCAAGTTTTGGGGCCGAAAAGCATGGTATGAGGTATAACCCGGTAGTGCTGGGGTGCTCTCGGGAGCCTTGAACCAGGTTTCTGTTACTGCATAGATATCAATGTTCTCCATGCTAAGGAGAGTTTCTAGTGCATGCATCTAAAAGTTTAGACTTCTGGCATTGAGTAGCATTACTCTTAGTTTCTTATCCCTTGTGATACCTATGGAGGTGGGTTTGTCTTTTGAGCCTTGCCTAAAAAAGCCACTATGGGGGTGGCAAGAGCCTTTTCCAATATACGAAAGCCCAGGGGTGACAGGTGCAAGCCGTCCCTAGCGAAGCATTGTGGCTTGTCGAGCATGTCATCCCAGGATGACAGGCATTGGATCCCCTTTGAATTACACCAATACTTAAGCCAATTGTTGAAATTGATAATCTTGTCTTCATATTGTGGCATCATTCTTGGTGAGGGTAAGATGCTACTCAAGGTCAGGGTCATACTGGCCTGGGCTACATGCTCAGAGAGCTCCTCTATGTCTCTTTTCATGTAGTCCAGGGAAGTACGTCTCAGGTCTTTCACACCAGCATGGACAATGACCGAGTCATATTTGTACTTGCCTTGGAGTGACCTGAGTGCTTGTGTTATGTGGTGGATCCTAGCACCCGACAGGCAGCTCACCGTGACCTTCTCCTTGTTCAGCCTGGTGAGCGGGACGTCAGTGTGCCTGACGATAGAGTCACCTATTACAAGTGTATCAGGTGTGTTGTTTAGCCTTAAGGGCTGTGACTGTTCGGCACACTGGCTTTGTGAGCTATGTGTTGCACGTGTTTTGTTTTGGGGTAGCGGTTGCTTGGGTGTCTGCTTTGGAGGTCTCTGCTGCTTAGGCAGATTTTTATTTAGAGCATCCGAGTATATTTTTGTGTGTTTATGTGTTTGGTTTGCTGTCATGGTAGGTCTATGTGAGGCTGGAAATGTAGTGAGTGTGGTTTCCTTTTCCTCCTGACTGGTTACGCCAGTACTGAGTTGAGAGAGCTTAGCCTCCAGTTTGGCTATATGGTTGCATCTCTCACATGTGTTGGAATTTGTTGGGAGGAGGAGAGGGTTGTCTGTGTACATGAGGCAGTTGTAACATTGCCTCAAGATTCCCAGATTCACCAGCTGGACCGGAGAGGAGATTGACAACTGACCTTTGGACATGCTATAATAGTATTGGGAATTCCTTTATAATTGAGAAAAAGGGCCAATGGGGAACAAGGTACTCAAGGGGACTTTGTGAGGGTGTAGTGCTTTTCATTTTTTAGTGCTGACTTATATAATTGCTTTAGTGAGCAAATGCCAGGCTTTAGAGTAGGAATAGGGTGTTTATTATGAGAACTAGATCAGTTCTAAGGGAAAAAGTGAAAAGCAGACTTTGTGGAGCCGAGAATGGTTTAAACCCAATTAAGCGGAAGCCACACCAAAGCGGGTTTTATACAGGGGGACTTGAAAGAGCTAGAAATTGGCCCAAAACGGCCAATTGACTACCAGATTCTTGTGCTGGGAACACTCCTCCAGGGATAGATAGGCTGCTCTAAGCTCCCCACTGCCACTGGTGAACAAAGAAGCCTCCCTTTATCCAAGAAAGGAAATGGGCAACACAGGAACTTTCCAAAAGTCCAGAATACAGCAAAGCCTGTATTTGGACTACTCTAGGTCAGGAAAGACGGGAAACACTCATTAAATTCTTTAAAAAAAGGCAAAACTGCAGAAAATTTGCTACCAGCTATACTGTGGAGGAAATCCATGTTTGAATCCAAAAAGCATTCTCACACACTCACACACACACACACACACACACACACACACACACACACACACACACATATATATATATATATATATATATATATATATATATATATATATATATGTATATATATATATATATATATATATATATATATATGTATATATATATATATATATATATATATATATATACACACACACATATATATACATATACTTAAAAAATCAAATTATAGATCTTAACGCAACAGCAGACTGAGCATATTGTGTTCAAACTAGTTATAAGGCAGTGACATCTAGTGGCCAGTTGTATGAAAATCAGATCCTGTTTCAACCATATAAGAATAAAGTGTTCCAAAAAAATCTAAATATGTCCATTTAAACCTGGGTGATTTGATGCTCCTAAGTTGATGAACCACATCTGTTTATTTTTATTTATCATCCGCTGCCATAATGACCTGTGAGTATTCACAACATCAGTTATATCTCATCCATCTTAAAATTTAAAAAATGTGCTAAGGTATTTGCGAATGTGTATTATAAAGGGCACTCCTTTCTCTGCAATACTTTGTATTAGGTGCAGACGGATGCTTTTCTTCCAAGGACATTTCATTTGTCCAATGTAAGAAGCACTGCAAATGCAGACTTTCATGTAAATGACCCATTCACTTAAGCAGGCAATAAGATAACTAATCTATTTAGTATGACTAGTATTAATGAACTAAAATGTTTAGTTCTACATACTTTACTGCGAAAGGTGAAACATCCCTTTGGCGGTCCACCCATGATAGGTTGAGTGTTACAGGGAGCCCTAAAACATTTGATAGATAATAAAAAAGGCCAACATTCTTTCTTCTCTTATAAACAAACTTTTTCAAGCAGTGGGTTGCTGAATAATCTATCATTTGCTAAAAGATGTCAATGTTTGTGAATAATTGCTAGATTATGTGTATATATATTATAATAGACTGATATAAACTGAGACATATATGGATATATTACCAACTAATGAACAGCTGCTCTATCACCATCGGTAATTTTGACACACTACTGCGCATACTTTGCCTCTAATCCTTGGAATATGCAAGTAAGAAAACAATGCATTTTTTTCCAGGGAGGCCAGCTTCACTGCAATCCCCATGTGAAGGGCTGTGTTCACAAACTCCATGCTACTTATTTTTTCCAACTCCAAGATTACACAGTCCCTGAGGAAAGGGTATATTCTAAATCCTGGGGATTGTCCTGTCTCACACAATGGTTGACGAAAGTGTGACAACAATGTAGAACTCAATTTTAGCTAAACTCAACCAATACAAAGAAACTCATATATATATACATATATATATATATATATATATATATATATATATATATATATATATATATATATATAGATAGATGTAGAGATATAGATCGATATAGATATATAGAAATAGATATATGTTTGGTCGACTAAGCAAATGGGTGACAGGTGTGCAAGATTAACCAGTTCTTGGGGGTTGGGGAATATGCCCTTTTTCTGATATTGTGCAGTCTCAGAGTTAATATATATATATATATATATGTATATATATATATATATATATATATATATATATATATACACATATATGTGTGTGTGTGTTTGTGTGTGTGTGTGTGTGTGTGTGTGTGTGTGTGTGTATGCGTATGTGTGTGTATATATATATATATATATATATATATATATATATATATATATATATATATATATACATATATATATATATATATATATATATATATATATATATATATATATATATATAATTATTGGGGGGTATAGCAGTCTTTCAAAATTGCAAGGTCATTGCCCGAAGGATACATAGCAGTGTGTCAACATTTGTCTTGTCTGTGTTTTGTGGTCGACATTTTTGTGTTTCACTTAAATTGAATAGACCCATATATACATATATATATATATATATATATATATATATATATATATATATATATCTGTATATGTGGATTTCATAAGTTTGATTGGTCATGGCTAAGGTTGACCTCTGTATTTTAACCCACTTTGGTCAACAATGCAGATGGTCAACAATGTTGTGATAAAGGATAATTCCCGGGAAAAGGGAATATGCCCCTTCCCCAAAGGTAGTGTAATCTTGGAATTAGTATATATAATAAGTAGAGGTTTCAGGGGTGCAGGGAGTCTTATATATATTATTACTATATTTCAATCTTTCAAATGTTTTAGGGCTCTGGAGATTCCTTCCCTGGATTAGAACTCAATAACATAATATTTGGGAGAAGTATATCCCTAAATAAAATATGTCACATTTCAAACAACTGACGCAGGACTAATGGACAACTTTAGTAATGATTTGGTGGTTATTTTGAATAATGATATTCTTGTCATGATTGTTCATTGCTTAATAAAGGATTTCTTTATTTTAGCAATTTTATGTATGTGAATTTCCATTTGTGAGGAAAAATAACTTCCTAGGTACTTACATTTAAAACATTGACCACATGTTAAGGACACCAGTACTGACAGCATTCACCATGAAATGCTGACATTTTATTTTAAGAATTCTAATTTTCAGCCTCCATACCACCCAGTAGTTTGCTCATTTAAGTAATCAGTCATTAAGGAATTTCATTAGAACATATAAGTGTTTTCAAGAATTTTTCATATAATTTAGTTGAGAGTGAAAGGTGATTTTGTCACCAAAATGGACATGTATATTTGCCAGTGATAAGTGTGTTGATGATCCAGCCTACTCAGACTTACACAGGGACTCATCCTAGCAGCAGGAGGGGTCTGTGTGTCTGTATTGGCCAGTGTGTGCCCCACCAAAAACCTACCAGCCCTGGGTCAATAATTACTGTCCAGTCAGTGTCTATTTGCCTAGGGTTACCTGGGACAGCTCTGTGAGTGAAAGCTGGACAGAAAGCCGATCAACCTGCCATACATGAACTAAGGATTTCTACAGTGAATATAGGTTCACTGACAAGATGCAAGTGGAAGTGGATGACAATGGTAATGTGGAGACTGGACATCCTGCATATCCAGGAGAAATGGTGAAAGAGCAGGGCAACAAAACACTTCCCTGGGGATCTCTAGTATATTATCAGGGCAAAGACAGACTAGAAATGGAGTGGGAGTTGTGCTGAGGAGAAAGCCTTCTGGAGACAGTGAGGGATGTCATCAAAATTAGTGATGGGCTCATGGCAATCAGTTCCGAATTTAAAGATATGGCAGCATTCATAAGCTTAACCTACAACCCAGAGCAGAGTTGTAATCAGTTGTGATGGTGAGGAAAAGAGTGCATTCAGGCAGCAGTTGCAGGACTTAATAGATAAAGCAGGACAACATGAGTTGGTTTAGATAACAACAATTATGTGAGGGTGCAGTACAGCCATACTTGTACTAAAAATTACACTTCTATAATCCTAAACACAGAAACTCTTGATAGTGAATATATTTCTTCAACTAGTAAGTTCTTTAATTTCTGGCAGATATATCATCACTCTCTGATACTATGGAATGTCAGGAAGCTTTCTAAATAATATACTATACAGTAGATGTAGTCTAGATTCCATGAGGTCTATATTCCAACCAATTTCTCTGAATGAAATGCAAATCAGTGCAGCTAGCTCATTAACCTTAAAATTAAAAAGTAGCATACAATAACTGGAATCTGTAAACCAAAGTTCCAGTTCTAAAAATATCTATTGAAGTTTGCCCTGGTCAATGAGAAAAGAGAAGCGTTGCCAATATTTTTAACAACTGTAAGGTTGGCACATTGTAAAGGCATACTGACAACACCTATGCTAAATAGTGAGGATCTAAAAATTGACCCTTTTGGTGCACTTTTGCCTAAAAAACCTACTTGACTATACTGGCATCCATTTTACTTTGTATTTTCTGTTAATCAGATAACTACACAAATACAATCATATGAACAACATGGCCGTGCCAAACTGCCCTCTGATGATGTTTAACATTCTGAGCATCAGCGTAATAATTGACTTTGACAAGTGCATGCAGAATACAGAAGAACTTGACATATATCAGGAAAACATAGTCTATAACTACAGGATGTTTTGCAGGGACAGGCTTTACTTAAGTTACTATGGTGTAGCATTGTCAGTAGTGCAGTCATGATATACATTACTCATTTTTAGAAATGGCAGTATCAGAGCAGAAACACAGTTTAGATTAATCTACTATGGGAACTGGAAACCTCATTCCCCACAAACATACAGCCCACAAACTCTCCAAATGCACATATATTACATATGCAGGAAGAATCACTAGAACACCTTCCATATGGAGGATTTCATCCCCATATATATATATATATATATATATATATATATATATATATATATATATATATATATATATATATATATATAAACTAAGTCCATGGTTGCACAAACCTCAGAGAAAACAGAAAACACTCTTTAAGTGTGAAACATGCTCATAGTACTATGGTCTCACACGACAGCTCAAACACAGCCAACACATTCCAGGAGCTGTATTGGGTGCTATCCTTCCAGAAGATCTGCCTTTGGAATAGATGTAGATTTCCCTAATCTACAAACCCCGGACCTAATGCCACTTTAAATGTATATTTTTTATAATGCAAGAAGTGCACCAAGTAAATAGGACTAGTTAAGGACTATGACTGGATCCTACAATCTTTAAATAGTAATATCTGTAGAAGCATAGAAAACTTCACATATTCATATCAGAGGATTTAATAAGCTGTATTCATGAAAGAACTTCTATATGTGGCCTACATTTTCTTTTACATCAGTCTGTAAAAGCAAAATAAAAATCCTTACATTTACAAAAAAAATGATGACTTTAGAGCTAAAAAATGTCTCATGAGTTTTAAAGTCTTAAATTTAGTTGTTTGTTTGTTAAAGAAGCCAATCTATTAATGCTGGAAAGCATACAGTGCTTCTGTTAAGACTGGGTGGGGTCTTAACTACCCATCTTACCCTGCTTTTAGGTGAATTGCAATCACCAAAAATAGACAGGAAAATATTAATACCATCCTCATTTTATGAATCTGAGTTTATTGACCTAATGGATTTAAAAGGTTTAGTTCAAATGGTAATGTCACCAGGAAGGCAAAGTACTGTTCTGGAGCTAGTGTTTACAAATGTCCCAAACTCATACCTGGCCTCATGTTTACAGAGCCATTGGAAACATCTGGTTACAGGGCAATAACAGACTTATCTGGGATAATAAATTAGAGAATAAATGAAATAAGTACCAGATTAATGATATATCAGTAACCTATGGTTGAAATGGAAACTGAAAAGAAGGATTTGGGTCAACTAGACTGGCAGGCAGCATGTCCACAAGACCTGTCAACCTATGGCTGGAATTAGTCAACAACTTTTTTTTAGGATTCTAGAGAGCACTGCTGTAATAAATAGAATTGGCAGAAATAATAACAAATTGCCATACTGCTGGAATAGAAATCATCATCATCATCATGTTAAAAGAACTATATGGTAAGAAAATTCATGTGTACATAACTCCTGACAGAGTTCCAACTAATACAAATAAAAGGGTCTATATGACGCTATCGAATGGACTAAATAGTGAATACTATTTAGTCGATCCGATACTGTCAAAATGGCAAAATAGCAAAGTCACGGAACATCGAATTTTTTCCCAGGGGAAAAAAGTTGGTGGGCCGTCTTCGGGTCTTTGCCATTTCCTCCACTATGGTGCGATCTCGTGGTTGGTATATTTAAGTAGGGGGTATGGGGGGACAAAGCCCCCCCCACTTAAATTTGTGTTTAAGTTTATTTCTTTTTTACGGAGCAGCAAATTTTTTCCCTGAGAAAAAATTCACTGTTCTGTTTGTTCGATATTTTGTTGTTTCGATATTATTGGTTCGATGAAATAGCATTCGCTATTTACATCGTACGATAATATGATATAGACACCAAATAAAAGATTTAATGCAATTAAAAAGAAACAGAAATGGCTAATAAAACTGAAAAATGGGAAAGTTGAGACCAGCTCAATAAACAAGTATACTAAAATCTGCTTGTCAGTTATTATGTTCGCATCCACTACATCTACTAGAAGTCAATAAGGTTTGGCTATATGGACTTTTAGATATGGTAAATGCATTAGATGACTACCACTCAAGCATCACTAAATGCTTGTATGTGAATGGTATTAGTTACAAATCTTGGAAGCACAACATATCCTGAAAATGTGTGACACCTTAAGAATTTGTAAGTTAAGGCTTGATTGATGTGTGAGAGGTACTGTTTTTATTTATGTCTGTAGGGTGTCAATGATCTCTAACAGCCTCACACATGGAAACAGCTTAATAAATACTCCTACCAGCTGGATCATGAGCCCCACTTTTTAGGCTTTTGTCATTTGAACAGACTTTTATTTGGTTGCAATATTTTACTCACAGACTCCACAGTGTGTGCTTATACTTGCTCTTTCTACTACTGTGAGAAAAGCACATCTGTTAGAATCTTACCTCAAAACTCACTCTCTGACATGCACGTGCTCATACGTAACACACATGAAGACACAAATGTACATCTGTACACGCAAACACACACAAACACACACTCATACATAGACACAGAGTCTCATATGGTTATAATCATGCAGAACTGCAAGCCACCTGAGTAAAGTGCAGTACCTCTTTTAATACTTATTATGTTAAAACATTTTCAGAGTTGAAACAAAAATACAATTTTTACAGTTTTTCTTCATCATAAAAAAGGTATGCTTTAAACAGAAATGGTTCTGTTTTATTTCATATAAAAAAGGCATGTGCAGTTACTGTTGTTCATCTTTAATTCAGAATTCTTATATTTTTAGGGAGCATGCTCTTTCTAGTTTTGAGTTTTCCAGCACTATCAAAAGCTGCAACTTCTGTTATAGCTTTATTTGCCACACACATTGGTTCAAGGTTCATAGGTGTGTACTAGGCTAATGGTCCTGGACCCTTTACAAGTCTAGCCCATATAAGTGCCCTGGCATTGTGTGTGACATGTTTAAATGGTTCAAACATCTCTTAAACAGTAATACCCTAAGCTTCAAATGGTAATCTAGCTGTACTGTATTACAAAACTACTTTAAAAGGAAGGCCAGCCAGGGCAATGGGACCAGTTGAATTAATTAATCGACCTCCATACATCACAGCCATAAAGTGCAAAACAATTACTCCTCTGTGAGTCATAGGTCACAACAAGCGTATGAATGTATGATTAACGACCCCCAAAGTCAACACTCTTTCTGTTTTAAACATGGTTCTAGTCCTATTCTGTTTAGCTTCCCTAAAGCCATACATGTTGCATAGAGTCAAAAGTCTTGCTAAATTTCAAAGAGAAAGCAACCATCAGATTCTATGTGTACTTCTGTTATGAGCCAATTATAATATCAATTTTGATGAGAACAATGTCTTCTACTTGACTCCATGCCTGCTGAGGTCTTTTATATCATTCAGTTTTAAAAGTGTCAGTTCCATGTACTCAGGGATTCTCTTCATTATTAAGGATCTGGAACACTGGTAGACAAAAATATAAACACTAACCAGTGTGAGTGTGTGTGTGTGTGTGTGTGTGTGTGTGTGTGTGTGTGTGTGTGTGTGTGTGTGTGTGTGTGTGTGTGTGTGTGTGTGTGTGTCTACCAAAATGAGAAAAAATATATTCTGTAGGCCATCCAATTCTAAATAGCATGTCTAGTCACTTTAGGTGAAGATCTCTGGAATACGTACTGATCCAAAATGCTACTGAATGCAATATTTTGTTTTGCATATTGAAAAGGTACAATGATTCCTTACTAGAAACGCCATAGGGGTCTGAAAACTTAAATTACTCAGAAAGGTTTCAGAAAGTGTCATTATGTTCTGTTTCTTGTAAGTGACTTAAAGGAAGTCTCTACTTGGACTATAAAGCAAATTCGATCTTGTTCTATTTGGAAGTGCATAGGTGGAATGCACTAACGAGGGAACAAACTCCAGACTGGAGAGTGTAATACTAAAAATAAATATCAATAACAGAAAAAATGGGATACATATTAGACAATACCTTCTAAGAATATGGAATAAGCTTTGCCTTGCAATCAGAAGAAATCATTCATTAATTCCCTTTAGAAAAAATCTTAACAGAGATATTGGGCAGTAGAAAATATCAACACGGGATAATAACAATCAAGTTTCTTGAAGTCCTGAAAGTTGCAATCTTGTGAACAGAACCTGTGAACCTATTTGCCTATCTGTTCCAGATGCTTTTAGAATCTCCCTTCCATATGTGAAGAATATTTACTAATCTCTATGTACACAGCATGACCTCTGTCTTACTGCAAGAATAAATTCTCCACTGACTGTCCGAATCAGTATTAACATTCTTGAACATTAGGGAAAAGACCATTAGCTCCCGGACCTTGTTTCACCTTAAGCCTCTCCAGTTGCTTGTCTACATCATCCTCCATGACTCTCACTTCCATTCAGCATTTTCTGTTTGTAATAATCCTAGTTCCAGAAAAGGCAACACCAATTACTAGGGCTTAGTGAAAAAACTCAAGATACCTTTGCCTAAGTTTATTGGTGTATCCTGTTTAACCTTCATTTTAATTTCAGCATGGCGGTCAGTGTCACTCCCCTGCCACCTCTTCCATGGGCATATCTGAACAAAATTATGTGCCTCTTCATGATCTCTTCCTCCAAGGCCATAGCTTGCTCATTTAGTACCTGGTGCCAGATCTAGCACCACTCAACTCTAAGTTGAGGAGAGAAAAAATAAAAATAAAAAGGTCCATTCCCCAATCTGGTGGTCCTTGACTCCAACTTGGAGAGCAATGTCTGTTCTCCTCCCTAATCTGCAAAATAAATAAATAAATAAATAAATAAAAACTTGAGACAGAAAAAAAACACTTACACAAAGTGCTAAGCACCCCATCCCTGACTGAAAATGCATTTACTTCCACTTTTCAGTAATATACTTCTGAGTAATCAGCATCTCCTAATTGCATTCCCTAAAACCTTGCATTCAGGGCAGCTGCCCACTTTTCCCCACTCTAGCTACATCTCTTTCTTTGACTAGCCTCTTCTACATTTCTGCTTAGATACACATTATTTCCTTAGCTGCCCTATTGCCTTGTTCTCTACCTTACTGCAATCTCCAGTACTTCACTTCACCTTTCATTATCCAATAAACCACTTACTTGAATCTAAATTGCCCACTCTACCTTCCTTGTAAGTCATACTAACCTTACTTTAGGCATTTTCCCTTTCCCTTTGCTTTATTTTAATGAATATCCTACTACTTTTTAATCCTATACCATAAACACAGCTCTTTCTTTGTCTCTCGCTTTTTTTTTTCTTCTTCCTTCCAGTCATCTAGGAAATTCTGACCCAGCTGACACTGCAGTGCAGCATAAGGGGGTACTGTACTCCAGAATGTGTCATGCTTCAGATGAGATGATAAACCAAGGCCCCTTCTGCCTGAGTTGATGATAGCTTAGGTGGGCAAAAAAAAAAATCCCATGACATCCACGTAGCTGAATGGATAGAGTTACGGCCTTATGTGCAGTAGGTGCAGGGTTTGAATACATGGAAGGGAAATTAAGCATTTATTTCCCAAATACAAATTAGGATGGGAGGTTGGCATAGTGGTTAAGGTGCTTACCTTATAAGCACAAGGTGCAGGGCTTGATTCTCAGATGTGGTAACTGGCTAGGCTTAAAAATGGCCCACAAAGGGAGTTAGCCTAGTACTATTCTATGAACCTATGAAAAGAGTCGGGGTCCTTTTTTTAACATAACTTAAAAAACATTATTTACATATTTACAAAATGCACACATTTACAGGAACATATATACACACTTTTATTTTTTTATTAGTTATCATTTTGCTTATAATATAGTAATGTTATTATTCCATAATTTATCCCCCCACTCTTTCTTCCATGGCCATAATCTGATTTTTGCAATATATCTTCCAAAATCTGCTTCCTATTAAACAAACTTTCATTCAGTCTTTCATTCCAAATAACCCATATTACATAAAATAAATTCTTATCTACCCATCTCATTTTCATCTTATTCTTATAGTATCCATATATAACCGTATTCATATCTATATTCTTTATGTCTTTAATATTCTCAAAACATTTTCTTCACACAATTTTTCCAGAGTTTCATCACTCTTTACTTAAAAAAAAAACATGCTCTGCTGTCTCTTCCTCCCTACAAAACAAGCAAATTTTTTCAACTTTTTTTTTATATGGTATATTCCCCTTTCCTGGTAACTTATTTATTACCATTCTCCTTAGGAAATCTGGCATTCTACTGTCTTGATATACCACTTTTTTCTTACATTAAAGGCTTTAATCACTTTTTTGGTAAATGTTCCCATAGATTTCGAAAATAATATTGTTTCAGCTCATTATTATTTTATCGTATTCTTCTATTTTTCTCAATATCAGCAATTTCTATTTTCCATGTAAGTATTTTTTTGATCATTTTAATTTCTCGATTTACATCTACTCTTTTGTCTTTTTCTTATTCTTATCATCTCCCAGATATTTGGTACTTATAGTGAAGCGTTCTCAATATTACATTCTCATTCTCTTCCTTTACCTACATTAATACTTTATACAAGTTTAACGAAGCAGAATAAGCAATTGGATTTAGTAACCACAGTTCCCCTTAATCTTCACTCGTTTATACACACCTCTTTTTGCTAGGTTTAATCTTGAACCCGAAATGAAAGAAAACACAAATTACACAATTTCCTTTACATAATCGTCTGGGATCGTATACACATTTGACATATATACTGTTTTTCCCATTAATGCAAATTCACCAGATAAACCTTTTTCCTGAATGCTAATCTTTACCTCCTCCACAGAAAACATATTTCTTTCATTTTATTTTATCAAACCTTCCCATTCCATCATAATTACATCATTTTTCCTATTTTTTTCCTTGTAAAGACACTTCTTTCATTGAAAAATGCACACCCCTTAATTTTTACCACATTGAGCAAACCATGACTTTTATCTTTATTCACAATCATTCCCATTTCCGTTAAACATCCAGTCAGACAAACTAACACTTCCCTCATCCACATTTTGCTCTTTGCAACTATGGCTATATTGTCTTTGTATATCAAAATTACTGGATTCACTACCTCCCTTTGCATCACTTGTCTAACATTTCTTATTTTATAAGCTATTTCACTCATTATCACATTCATTATCAATGTAAACATACAGACCCTCCCTGTTGTGTTAATTGACCAATCTGATTCAGAGACATGGTAAAGTCACACAGAGAAACAACTCATCAGTGTCTCATTACTCCATGTCCAAATCACACAATGCATTGTTAGCTCTGACCACACTAGAGTCCATGTCTGAATCACACACTGTATTGTCAGCTCTGACCACACTAGAGTACATGCCTCAATCACACACTGCATCGTCAGCTCTGACCACACTACAGTCCATGTCTGAATAACACACTGCATTGTCAGTTCTGACCACACTAGAGTCCGTGTCTAAATCACACACTGCATTGTCAGTTCTGACCACACTAGAGTCTATGTCTAAATCACACACTGCATTTTCAGCTCTGACCACACTAGAGTTCATTTCTGAGTCATACACTGCATTGTAAGCTCTGACCACACTAAAGTACTCTGCAGAAGCCTACTCTTTGAGACACCAGTACAAAAACATACACACACTCCTATACAGGTCCACTGACACACACACACACACACACACACACACACACACACACACACACACACACACACACACACACACACACACACTAAGGAATCTGTAAACAAGCACACACAAATTTCCTCCCACTCACAGAAAAACTCACCCACATAACCACATACATGGTCCAACACACATAAACATTCAGGCACATTCATGCCAATACAAATATGTACCTGGACATCCATACATATAGTCACACAGACACAAAAACACACACCCAAGGATCTGCTGAACTTACCTGTACTATGAGTATTTCCATAAGATTGAATGGAGGAACACTGTCAAAAGATAGCATTTTTTCATTTTTACTTAGATGAGTGATTCTTTGAATTATTTGACTGAGTTAATTGAGAGCAGTAGATATTATCATGGAGAGCACATGGCTAGTTAGCATTAGCCACTTCCTGGACTTCCACGTTATGATGCAGCTTCACCTGCAAGATCTTTGTCTATGCTAAAGCCCCCACAAGGGGAAAACCTCAGAAGCAGCGTGATCTCTGAATCAGAGAAGCTGAGCATAATGTGGAAGCCGTCTGAGATAAGGCTTCTGCATCGTGGTAAGCCGTTGTGAATTCTTAAACGTGGCACTTTCCCTAATTTTCTTAGAGAAGTCATTGAATATACTAAGGCCATGAGTGTGTTCAAATATAGAAGTTTATATTATTCTGACTGATCTTTTTCTACTCTCAAAAGGCTAATGTACAATAAGTTTACAAAATCACCTTCTCTTTGTATTTGCCCTTAAATGGGTCATTCAATGTTATTATATATGATGTGACTTTAGAAACACACTTAGGATTCCATATTTTGATCTGTTAGTGATGTCTTGTAACTTTAAATTTTTTATTGTTTTTTACCTCAACTTTTATTTTTCATGACAGGGATGCTTAAATACATGGCATTGATAAAGTTTTGTAAACAAGCACTGTGGCCTGCTTAGTACTATTAAATATTTTGCTTGAAGAAAGTTTAAGATGACAAATGATTAAACATAGATTGCGCTTGTATTTAGTGGACTTAAAAATTATTTCCAGATCATATTTTAGTCTAATGTGGGCACACTGATTCCCAGTATAAATATTAACACATTTCACTGTGGTTTTCTTGAGGTCATGACCGAGTTTTTATTTTCTTATTTTCAGTATAAATGGTATAACATTCCCAAAATGATTCAGCCTGACTTCATTAACTTAATAACAGGTTACTCCAGTAAAAATACCTTAGAAATAGCACAGACATGTTTTGTAATGAAAGGCTTAGACCTTTTTTTATAGAAGAAGAACTTAAATCCTTAACAGAATTAATCCGGCTGATTGATGATCTGCTAGAAATGTGATGAAAGATCACAAAGGCATCATTGAAGGAGTGATTGAAGTTCCTGAGGGAGGCCCTTTTGAAGTGGCACTACATACACTTTGAAGATGCATTTCACATGTTTGTACACTAAAGTTGCACACACAGAGTACTCACATAAGCTATCAGTGTTTCCTTAAACAAAGGGAATGTAGATCTACTGAAAGTATTCAATAAGACATTTTGAAAATATGGCCAGTTTTAAAGATGAAATCATCAGCATTTATTTGTTTTTCATAGTTAAATTATGATTCTGCATAGTGAAAGAGGACATTTCCTATTAAAAGTTATTTATTTTAGCTACTTGATTCCTTAAGTTTAATCAGTATTATGATGCTGCAGTCGGCTTTGTTTGCACGCACACACACACACACGCACACACACGCACACACACACATACACACACACACACACACACACACACACACACACACACACACACACACACACACACACACACACACACACACACACACACACACACACACACACACACACACACACACACGTGTGTGTGTGTGTGTGTGTGTGTGTGTGTGTGTGTGTGTGTGTGTGTGTGTGTGTGTGCGAGTATAGTAATATGCAACAATTGTATACTACTGCTATATGGTATGAACAAAAGCACACTAATATGAGGAACTTTTACTGAGCAACTACTGCAAACTGTATATATTTATGGAGAGAGCTGTATATAATAATGTGCTACTTACAGACCACCGATAGCTGATTTGCCATGCCATTTCCATTTTCTGGTCCTTTTACACTAATCCTTATACCTTAGTCTCACAGTGTCAGTTGTCAGGCCCAAATTTATCCCATGGTTCTCCCTTCGGGCATTGTTTCCTCATCAAATAATAGTTCATATTAAATAAGACATGGCTCACAAATAATCTTGTCTCGCATTTGTCTCATGTGGAGTTACAAGGATCTCTGGCTATTTTCATCCTACTTTGTTTGGCCACATTTCAAATATAAACATTCTAATATGGCATTTACTAGATAGTAACAGTAACACTGTTTCTGGCCTTGAAGTCATTCAGCTGTGTTCTTGTCAGTCTTTTTTGCGGTATCTTGTACATCTCTGAATGTGCATACTGTAGCACTGTTGCAATTTACACATTTATGTACTATAGAGGTGCTTCTCATGCTGCAGTGCATGCTAGTCTTAGAAAAAGGATGACTTTCATAGGCTGTGTATTGTGACATCAGAGACATACAGTCTACAGCACTCTAGCAGTGTAACAGTGTTATTACAAAAATCTGAGAAGCACTGTGCTTTACCAGACAGTACTCCCAGCTGAGTCTGATAAAGCTCGATGGAGATTAGTGCACTACCCCAGTTAAAAATATACAGACAAATACATAAATAATTAAAACACATGTATTTTACGAACATGGAAGTGGCACCAGTTTGAATGTGTATACATACCTACTGAAACCTATTTAAAACAACAGAGCACTATAGCAGTATCATATGCTACATTTGTTTGTGCAGTATTGCTGGTTTGGTGAGACAGTCATTTGGTGTTGGCTTGGTACCACATTTGGAGTGCGAAGAAGATTTTGGGATATAAAGCATACCTTAACTGAATCACATGGCAGCTTGTCAGGACAGTTTGCTTTTCTGACATTTCAAATAATTTTGTACAGTACTGAAGAGGAATGCTAAATTCACAGCAAAGGAGAATGAAGTGCTTCTCAATTATCTGTATAGGGAGGCTAATCTGCTAACGGACTACAGAGGGAGCTATGTGAGGGGGAGAAGGCAGTCACTGATGTCAAAGTAGTTAGTAACCATACCTGGCTGAGCTGTGAGTGTAGGTAAAACGTTGTCAGCATGGAACAGAGGACAAAAGGAAATGATCAGGAGACATCCTGCCATTAAGAGTGCACACTAGCTGTTACCTCGGTGGACACTAATGACTGCCGTACAGCTTATCATTATCCTTCTTTCTCCAGTGGTCATCTCCAGGGCTCCTGGAAGAACGGATGTGGGACACTTTAAGGAACAAATTAGTTTAGGTTATAGTTATTTTTTTGCTATGTACCATATATAATTTGAAACACTTGCAGGGTTCTATCTCAGTCTCATTCACAGGTAGATGTGGTACAGAATCTGCAGTGACTTCACCATCTGCCCCTATGCATCATGCCCAGGCCTCATCTAAGATGACAGAGGGGCACAGGTGGCAGCTGTGTTAGGTATTTTTGACATACATTTTAAGATTTACTTTGAAGAGAACGTTAATGTATCTGAAATTTTTTTCTCTTTTAGGTGAAGAGCACGGACTGCGTATCACACATAGCTATCAAGCTTCCATCTCCAGAATGTGGAACAATGCCTTCATCATGTCACACATAGCTATCAAGTTCCATCTCCAGAATGTGGAACAATGCCTTCATCATGTCACACATAGCTATCAAGCTTCCATCTCCAGAATGTGGAACAATGCCTTCATCATGTCACACATAGCTATCAAGCTTCCATCTCCAGAATGTGGAACAATGCCTCTCATCATGTCACACATAGCTATCAAGTTCCATCTCCAGAATGTGGAACAATGCCTTCATCATGTCACACATAGCTATCAAGTTCCATCTCCAGAATGTGGAACAATGCCTTCATCATGTCACACATAGCTATCAAGCTTCCATCTCCAGAATGTGGAACAATGCCTCTCATCATGTGAAAGAAATAGGCAAAATGTGGAACACTTACTAACAGCTTACTAACAACATCAAATACAAAGCTGACAGGATGGTTAAAATGTGTTACTTTATACTTATTAAGAATTCTTGTGATTAATTAATACGATTCAGTTATTATTTACCATAGTCATCAGTTAAAATTATTCTTAACACTGAATGTGTGACAGACCCTTTCAAGGTGGATTAATGAGGAAAATGGGCATTTTAAGACTCAAAACGAGGACTGTTCCTTGCAATGAGGTACACTTGTGAGGTATGGTATCACATCAGCCAAAGTCTGAAGCATCACAGCCAGAGTGTTGACCTATGTCCGGCTCTGGTAGGTTTGATGCATTTGCTGCCTGCAAGGCTAATAATGCCACTGCTGCTACTGCCATCATGGGTGAGTGTAGCAGCTGTTACAGTTACATAACCTGATCAGGTACTGGTCATATTTTGACTAGCACTGGTTTTGAGGATGTTGCTGGTGGTCAGAAGTGTGTGTCACTGTAACTGCATCACACTCATCTGTGAGCTCACAAACAGTCCACCATACCACTATGTGCTCCTCAACAGTAGTTGCTGATGTGTCTGCCCAGGTAGGGTTTTAGCACTTCAGACTCTGATGCAATCAATGCATATGTGTGAGGAGGCCATTTACACACTTTTATTGGATGTAGCATCCCAACAATGGCTTTGCCACTATAATGCCACTGTGGCTGGTGCTGTAAAATTGCTGATGATGACATCACAACACAGTATCTTCTGATTTTTAGAGTGAAAGAGGAAGAGAGAGAGAGAGACAGAGAGAGAGAAAAACAGCACTGCATTACAACAACTTCAGTATAAGTCATCCACTACATGAGTTCTGTAAGGACTGTCAGAGGTATGGTATGAAGAATATAAAGGACACCAATGTTCTCTAATCATAAAGCTTTGTCCTTATCCCTGCTTCCCCCACAAAATATACAGGACTCACCAATGACATTGTTGCAAATTAAGTATTAAATGCAACACTTCGTCATGCTAGATTTCAGAAATTACCATTTATTCAAATACCAGACTTTATCCTGTATAAATTCATGTTATCAAACCAGTAACCACATAAATCTGATCAGCATAATAGCTGTTTTATTCACAAGCCCAGCTGACTGGGTGGCATGACAGATGGCCCGACCAGTTCTGCCTGTCCTTCCAACCAAGGGGCATTCCCAGCATGTCTCTTCTCCAAAATGTCCACTGCCCATCTGCAGCATTGTTAATAATTTATTGACGTATTTGCATCTTGGGTTCACCCAGGAAAGGAATGGAAAGAATGAAAGGGGGGGGCATCCAGTAACTTCCTCTGGGCTGCCAGATAAGCAACCTGTTCCTACACTTTCCTTGCTGCAAATTCCCTTCTTTTTTTAATTTTTATATACACCAAACAAATACTCATTCGAAAAACATTGAAACATTTCTTTCCATATAATAAAACATTTTCATTCTTAGCTAGCCACCCAGTAGTGTGAATATTGGCTGTAGATGATTTTCACTGTTGACGTGGCACCCTCACCCCAAGTGCAAAAATGGGAAAAGTGGGTTGTGGATGGATGGATAGATTAACATATGAACAATATGAACATCCAAGAAGTATAGCTAAGTATTTTAAATCTTCCAAATATATTGAAAAACTGACATTAAACAAATCTCATCTTAATACAGAAAGATGTACTACACCTACCAGGAGTCCAATAGGATCTGTATGAGCAAGATCCCAATGCTGGAGCCATTCTGATATTGAGAACATTCTGAACCTTCTCCAAGGCTAATGATTTGAGAGATCTATACCAAATTAAAAAGTGCACAACAGCTGACCAGGCAACTAATAATCCAGATGTTAAATACTGAATGGTGGGCAAGTCCCATAAAATATTAGACAGTAAATTATGCTTAGGTATCTTATCTGAATCATTTACTTCTAAATGCACTGTATAAATCTGTGTCTGACCTATTTCAAGAAGCATCTGAATCAGAAGCAACTGTTCCCAACTCATTTCCATATACCCTTTCCATCTTATTTCATGGGCATAAGTATCCAATCCCAGTTTCAAATCACGTATCTGAATTTTTGCTCTCCTGGCAGCCCAAAAAATATAGAACTGACCTCTAAAATTAGAACACATAATCTGACTAAAAATAAAGGGAAAACATGAAAGAATGAAGTAACGAAAACCTCTGAAATAATTAGCGAATATATTTCAAGTAAGCTCTAGATGATCATCTCCCAGTTGTCTTAATCACTGCTACAAACGGACTTTGCAGGCTAGATCTGAGGTATGTCCCTTTCTAAATGAATGAG